>NC_050601.1:3198939-3218939 GCF_013368585.1 Megalops cyprinoides | reverse complement strand
CACTAGAGCTAAAAGTTCCTTTTTAGAGTGTGCAGTGTAACCTCCCTCAGACTACATCAGATATCACCCAGCAGCCAGTCCCCAGAGTGAGGGATGGGTGCTAAAAAGGCCCTCTCCAGCTCAGAGAGCGTGAAACACCTCTCTGACCAGCCCGGCCATCCCTCTCTGTCTGCTTATCTGAGATTTGTACTTGAGGAAGGGAGACAAACGGTCCCGCCGGGGGGGGGCTTGGGAGTAGTGTGCTGAAGCCATCACAGCGTGGGGTTGCAGGGGAGGGTGGCGGACTCACCCGCACTTCAGAGGGAAATGAAATACAGATTTGATCTGGGCTGTGTTTGGAGCCACCCCCACGTCCCCCCCCCCCCCGCCCGGCCTCCTCCCCGTTCCTGATTTATAGCTGTTATTTTTAAAGATGGTCCGTATAAAACGAGATTTACGCGGCTGGATCGGGCTGAGTGGCCATTGTGGTCTGGCTCAGACGGCACGGTTCGGGGTGCATGTGTGACCCGGCGGGGGGCAGGGGGGGGGGCGTGCAGAGGTACCCCTGAGGTGATTTCAGGCCTCAGCTCTCTGCGGAGTCTCACCTTCACTTACATTCCTCTTCTCCTCCTGCCTTGGCTTTTGTCTTCCTCACCTCGAATAGTTACTGTGCCGGTCGGTGATGCTCTGAACAAATGGACCGCTGTTCTGTTCATCCCTGGAGTTGGTTTAGTGGCTGGGTGTCTACTCAAACTCACCTGCCACCTCCTACCCTCCAAAGCCATGCGTCCCAAACTCACCTCTTTCCCACACTGCCCCCCCCAGTGGTGGAATGAGCTAACTGACCACAGAATTGCTCACGACGTCTCAACTCCAAATCCAAGTCTACATGTTTGTCCTGGATCCCAGACCGAACGTTGCCTACACCCTGACACCCCAACACCCCAGTCAGTGTCTTCTGGTGAAGTCTTTCCAATCACTGTTAGGTTTGGTGTGTATGTGTGGTGTTTCCAACCAGTCTCAGGTGCTGTTTTCAGTATGTGCATTGGTGTAGCTCCTCTGTTGCTGCAGTGGTTACTGTTACTGTTAATATGGTTCAATATTAAGGCTTGTGCTGTCCATTCTGACCCACTGTATCTGTGCTGCAGTCTTTGGTGCTTCCATCAAGCACCATGGGGGGGGGAAACAAAACTATTCTGAGCTGGCCTCCCAGCTTGACTGACAGACGCACATACCCAGAGACATGGCAAATGACCCCGCCCCGCTGACCTCCATCACAGACGGGGGCCGGGTGGACAGGGGGGCCCCCGCGCCCTGGGACGAGGGCCGCGTTTATTTGTAGGGGCTCACAGACAGGTCTGGTGACAGGTGCGTGTCGGTTTTGGCCAGGACCGCTGCCCCCGGATCCGTCAGCGCCGGCTCCCGACCTCCTGAGCGGGAGTTTGTTGTCGTAGGCCGCGGAGTAGGGCCCGGAGACAGAGAGCGAGTGTGGCCTCTTGCCTGGGCAGGGCGCGGGGGCAGAGGGGGGGCCCACGTCATTCTGAGGCGCTGACGTCTCTGCCTTGCCCGCCACCCCCGCATTTCACTGACATTTGACAGCCCATGTCTTTCCATTTCCGCTCAAAAGAGCTCCATTCAAAATACACCCCACAAAGATCGCAAACTATCCAAGCACTGAGCTCAGCACGTTTATTCACTGTTTCAGAGTATGGGTCATTTTTTATGGTTTTTTAAAATTATTTTTATTATTTTTTGCATATAATTTTTGTCTAACATTTCTAACATTTCGTCTGTAGTTTTTATACTCTCTCCTCAAGCAAATCATACATTTTTTTTCCCCCTCAAATAACTATGTAGCTGTATAAATCATTACTACTAAAACAAATACATATGCTTCCTGTCGAGGCCAAAAGCTACCGTAAATGAGGTCCAAAGAGAGTGCTGGCCTGCTTCCAGAGAGGCGCTGATGTCTGGGCCGGTAGCACAGCCTTGCTGATAGCACCCGCTCTGCAGTTCTGTCGGGCCGGGGCTGGGAGGAAACCTGCCTCCTTATCGCGTCCCAGCTGCACCAGGGCCAGGTCCGTGTCCAGTTCAGAGCAGCTGGGGGGCCTTGTAGCATCCATCGTCCGGTAGTCCCGGTGAGGCTGATAAAGATGAGCAAATTAGCCGCAGTGTGAAGAGAAACAAGCAAGTGTCTCTACGGCTTGCCGACAGCTCCCTCGTAAGCCCTGATAGTCCCTAACGCCCGCCCCTCACTCCCTGCAGGAGCTCCGGGATATGAAATCACACTGTCTCCCCTGCTACGGTTCTCGGAGGGATACACCGCTCTCACCCGCTGACCCAGTTACACAGAACCATGGTTCTGGGCTCTGGTCTCACACTCGCCCATGCTGGGTCACACAGGCTGCCCATCCACACAGGCACAGCTGTGAGGGAGATGGGAAACCACGGACAGGGGTGTGTCCAAAGGTTCTTTTTCAGCTTTGCTCTTTTTGCTTCAAAATGTTGCTGCTGACGCTGCTTGGGGACCAAGCATACAGTACAAAATGCTGATCGGGACATTGATACAGATGTCATCCGCTGAGATATCCTGGCTTATTTTTGTACGCCAGTACACAGTTCTCACACAGTTCTTCCTTTTAGCTGGACTGTGTCCTTCAGACAGCGCTGCATCCGAGCCCCCTCACTCGTTAATCTGCAGTTCATACGTGTGAAGGGGAGCAGAGACAGCGCTGAGGGGGGGGCCAGGGGGGTCTCCCTCCTCAGATTGGTGCTATCTGTGTCAGCGAGGGTGCTGTGGGGTTTAGGGAGTGGTTGGATAAGTGATAAGTGAGTGTCCCTCCCCTGCCCCACTCTGATTGGAGCCGGACATCCCAGCTCTGGTGAAACAATGTCCTTAGTTAAAGCCAGGTCTGAGAATTTCACCTTAACTCCCCTGCCTTCTATCCCCTGTATATGTCATCCCCCTCCCCTATACACACACAGACACGTGCACAAATAGGCAAACACACACACAAATATGCACAAGCGCACACACAAACACATGCACAGATACACAAATGCACACTCACACACGCACACACAAATACACATGCGCATACACATGCACATATATACATGCTTATACACACACAAACACACATACACACACACTCTCACAAACACACACACCCTCTCAACTGATCTGCACCACTGGCTGAAGGACCCAGCTGCCTGCCAGCCATAATGCAGCCATTAGCGGCCTTTTGGCAGGTTGCCCGGACGACCGGCTGTGGCGATAGCGGAGCCAGCGCTCGGACGGCTCAGGAATGCTGATGATCAGCTGTGCTGCCCTGCGCGCACCTCCTCCCTGCTTCCCTTCCTTTCTCTCTTTCTGTTCTCTTTCCTCTTTTTTTCCCCCTTTCCTTTATTTGTTTCTGTTTTGTGTCTCCCCCCCGATGCTGAAAACAGGTCCGGGGGGGGGGACTCGCCTGGCACTCAGCTGCAGCCTATTCGGGATCCATGCCCAGGAATGTTTTGAAAGAAATCTTTTCAAGGACCGCTTTGAGGGGGTAATCAAACGCTGGTCTGTTTCACCCTGACAGATGTTGAGAAGCTCGTTTGATTTTGAAAGCTTGTACTACAGAGTCGCCATTTTGCCCGTTGTCAGTGCCCGTCATTTGTTTCGTGGTTTGAGGGCCAGCAGTCTCACTGTTGCACCACAGAGGGTCCTGTGTGATTTCATCCTCATTGTTATACTGCAAACGTTAAAATGGCTCCAAGAATATTCTCTTTACAATCCCAGACCTCCAGGCTAGTATGTCACTATAATTGCTCGCAACAAATAATTACATTTTATTTTTAAATTAAAATAGTCAATAAAAGTTGAAAAAGGTCAAAACAATAGAGAATTCAAAACATTTACGATCTTTTTAGTATTGATGTGACAAGAGAAAGGAATTTTCTTCCTTTTCAACAGCTGGTGCTGTAAGCGTGAGCTGATAGCGCCCCCTACAGACATCGGAACACATTGACTGTAGCGGCCTTGGTCACAGTGTCGGCCTGCACAAGGAGGAATGCTGTCATGCTGAGGGATGTTTGTTTCCTTGGCATTTTGTTTAAGTTGAAGATTTGTCGCTCTGTCGAGGTGTGCATTCATAGTTAATCGAAAATGTAAATGCCTTTTCGCGGCTCCAAGTTGTGATGAAACCCCTTCTGAAAAAAGAGGACATACCAATCTTGTATTTCAATATAAGGGGAAGGGGGTGAAGGCAGAATGGAGTATAACAGTCTTCATCTGCACTGTTGTTTAGGTGGAAAATGTAGAGGTGATGAAAATACAGAAATGATGGTCAACAGCCAATAACATCTATTTTCAGATCATTCATGAGATTTAGGAGTATGTGACCTCGCTGATATCAGCGTAATTCAGATACCCCACCTCTCCCCGCACTGAGACTGCCTCATTACTCTGAAGCGTATAGATCCCTGATATGAGGTGCGCTGTACCAATGAGCTGTTTTTGGACCCGAGCTCCGCTTCTCAGCTTATTTAGAAACGGACCCATTCAGCGTTCCTAAATACACTTCATTGTAAACTGAGATCCAGACAATGTTTTTTGGACCGGGGTTTTGATTTGCCAGGAAACGATTGCCTCGGCCCACAGAAGGAAAATATACAGGTTTCATTTTGAGAACGGGGAGACGGGGCCTGCTCCCACTGCCAGCGGGGGGGGTGGGGGGGGGGTCAGTAATAAAGGCGTGATTAGGCGTGACGGGAAATGACAAACCCCATCCTTCAAATGCACGCGTCCTACCTGTACATCACACAGCACACGCCGACAGCACCACAGCCGCCCCTGCCAGGAACAACAGTCCCACACAAACCTCTGCCTGTGCGTGTGTGCGTGTGTGCGTGCGTGCGTGTGTGTGTGTGTGTGTGCATGCGTGTGCATGCGTGTGTGTGCGTGTGTGTGTGTATGTGTGTGTGTGTGTGTGTGTGTATGTGCGTGTGTGTGTGCGTGCGCGTGTGTGTGTGTGTATGTGCGTGTGTGTGTGCGTGCGCGTGTGTGTGTGTGCATGTGTGTGTGTGCGTGCGTGTGCGTGTATGTGTGTGTGTGCGCGCATGCGCGTGTGTGTGCGTGTGTGTGTGTGTGTGTGTGTGCGCGTGTGTGCGTGCGTGCATTGTGCGCGTGTCTGTGTGTGTGTGTGTGTGTGTGTGTGTGTGTGTGTGTGTGTGTCACAGGGTAAAGGGAATGAGCCCGTGTCCCTTCCTCTCTTCAGTTCTTTCCTCTCTCTTCTCATTGGATAGCATCTTCTTGTGTGTCTACATCTACATACCTCACACGATTCATGCCTATTGACACATTCTCATAAACTCAAACTGTACTGTACATGTGGATACACACACCTGCAAACATCTTTCACTAACACGGCTTCCACGTGTGCCTTCTCACGCATGAGTGTACACTCATGCACACACATATGTACACGCAGCAAACACACACATAGTCTGCCACAAAGCACACACACACTCTCACAAAGCAAGCATGCACATAGTCTCTCACAAAGCGAACACATACAGCCCTTCTCGAAGTGAACACAGCAAGCACACACAGCCTCCCACAAAGTGAACACGGCAAATGCACAGCTTCTCTCAAACACAGCCTCGAGAAGCTGCCCGCTGCAGCGCTGACTGACGGCTCTCCGTCTGCCTGTGCTATCACTGCCTCTCCCAGGATCTCCCCTCTGAGCAGAGAGCGTGAGGAGGATACCAGGCAGAGAACACATGGCTCAAAAAGCCCCCTGGAACCAGCACAGAGCCCATTAGGACATCAGCGCCACCGTACATCAAAAAGAAAAGGAGGAGAGGAGATGAAGAAGAATGTTTTATTTTATATGTCTTCCATATGGAGAGGCCGTGAGTTCAGTCCCTCGCTGTCTTCGGTGGGCGGTGGGACCGCGCCGCTATTGGCTCAGGCCTGGTGATGTCATGGGTAGGAAGGGGGGAGGGGGCGAGGGGGTGCATGTACAGAGGGCAGAGGGGCAAGATGTGGACCTTCCACCGTCGCAATGTCTGTGTCTTCACTGCTGGAAAGAGAGACCGTCGTGCTCCCTCCAGCAAACGCACTATAGAGAATTCACAGAGAAAGAGAGGGTCACGGAGAGATTGAGACAGACAGACTGAAAGAGAGAGAGAGAGGGAGAGACAACACAGTCCCACAGCCAGAGAAACTCACTCCAACTCACATTCATTAATACAAAAAAATGCATTTTCCTCTAAGTGGCATTAGTCCTTTGTTGAAACTTTGACATTTCAAACGGCTTAAGTGCTTTTACGGTAAGGAGAAGAACATGCGCAGCTGACTGATAGATAGCTGGCAAACTGCAAAGCCATTTAGAGGCAAAGGGTGTGAGCTTTGTCAAGAAATTCAACAAATACATAACAACCTTAACAGGGACTGATGAGCCAACGGAGGAAAACGAATTCCAGTGAACTGAGTGTGTTGCTTTTTGATGGTTCTGGAGGAGCTTTTGTCAGCGGACAGGGTGAATAACGCACTCACTCAGCGCAGTCCTGTGGGGATCGGAAGAGCTGCGTACCGCAGTGTGGATGTTGGCGTGGCGCGGTACCCCAGGGTACCCTGCTCTCTCCGTCCTCGCGCCGGGCCGGTCGCACCGCCTTTGGCGCCCGTCTCGGCTGATTCCCCGGGAGCTTTCGCACGGGTCTCCGTCCCGCTCTGCCAGCGCGGTTCCATCTGGCAGGCCCCAGGCTTGGCTCAGCCGGGGTAATTACCAGTGTAATTAGAAACAGGAAAATGCAATAACTCTGCCCGTACTGAGAGAAACCGCCACGTTGCGTCGAACTGGGGTATCGTTTGGCCGTGACGGCAATCTGAGTAGTGTGAATAGTGTCTTGCCTTCTAAATGGTGCAAAGGTGAAGCTGCTGCTTGAAGGGAAAATAAATGTTTTTGTTTTTTTTTTTTTTTTTTCCCCTCAGCTAAGTCCTGCATAACAGCCTTTGTCTGATCTCCTTCTCTCCCCTTCTTCTTCGCCCAGACCTCCACGGGAGGGATTTACTCTTGTAAAGAAAGGTTCTGTTTTCTTTTGTGGCGGAGTTTGATCTGCTCACTCTTTGCTTCCATCATTCTGCCGCTGTTATCTATATGCATGGCAGAAGCCCTTGAGGGTGGGGGTGGGGGGGGGGATGAGTGTAACATGAATGTTCAAGAATGCTCGCCATTTGACAGTATAAGGAGTCTACCGCTAAAAGGAGATAGTCCGTAGTCATGTGGACTGTGGCCGATCAAGCCCAAAGATCCACAAAGCCACAGCGCTGGGCAAGAGGATCTACCTTCCGCCTCAAAACATAACCAGATAGCCTGAATCTTCACTACGCATCAACTCACCGTCTCATTTCATCAGAACAAGGCCAAACAACTTCACATCTGTAAATTTCACCAAGAGCTTCAGATGCCTCCCAGCTTAGAGACGAGCAGGCTTTACAGTGAGCGCTCAATGGAAACTTCATGCAAGCAGCATAGGTGCTCCCCGGCCCTGGAGAGGTGCTTCTGATTGGTCAGGTTCATGGAGGACGGGGAGGGGTCATTAGTGGCTAAAAATGCTTACTAAACAAGCTCATGTCTCAAACTGCAAAATGATTAAGAGAATCTTGGAATACATTTTGAGTTTTATGCAATCAGTTCTTTTTTTCTATTTCTCCATAGTACAACCACCGTCGTTATGCATGTGCTGACCAACACTGGTATTTAGACAGATAGGATTGGCAATGATTATGAAAACAGCTGTTCACCTGTTGGGACTGTATCACATTCTTTGGGTATGACAGCAGTTTCAGACCATCACACAAACCTGTAATCTGCTTATTGTAAGTCCACCTCTATAATCCACATCTGTAGGACCACCAACTACACACAAAACAGGGCAACCCTACTCATATCTCCTCTATTTGAAACCTTTCACCCTGATGTAAATATATAAAATTTAAATAAAATATAAAATATAAAATACACCCTGTGTCAACAGCTGGCTGTCAAATGTGCCACTGTTCCATGCACTAGACAGGAAGAACACATTTCGCATGTCCTCCATATCAAATTTTTATTTGTGGTTAAAACTAGGTTAAATCTTTTGATTCCGCTGTGTTTGTCACTGAAAATGAATTATATTCTGAATTATATTATAGCCTGTTTCTGTTTCTGTGCTTTATGCTTGAGGAGCTGTGTGTTTTTTTTTTTTTTTTTATCAGTAGGTTTTGTAACGCGCTCTCCCGAGAGGCATTAAAACGTTTACCCCACTCTGCTGGAACTATACGTTAATTGAATTTGCAGGGAAACGTAGGCACTTGGCCGCAGTTTGCTCTGTGCTGGATAGGTTTCAGAAGAGTCTCACATTCAGTGATTAATGTTTATTATTGTTGGTTTTTACAGTATTGCACATATCCAACACAGGCAGTCGTCATTCTGTGGAAAATTACACACACAGGCGTTGTTACATACAGGAGGCAGACTTAATGGACGTGCTGCTTATTTTCCTCCACCACCCCGGAGCATGCTGGGAATGCACACAGGGGCTCGAACCCATGACCCGGGCCCCTCTCAGTGCTACTGTACCTGAGCCGGCCATCCATATCTGCGGAATTATAGTTAAAGGATAAATATTATTCAGTGCAATCTGAGAGGGTGTCATGTTTGTGTAAGGGGTTCAGGGATGGGGGCCCGGAAAGAGAGTAGGAGACTGGTCCCTGGCACCGTCCATCTCCTTTAAGTGTCCAGGGAGCTCGGGGGTCAAAGGTCGAGGCACACGCCGGTGCCCACCACAGCCCGAAACCACGGGTACGGGTTTCCTCCGGGAGCATTCGGAACAAAGCGGCCTGTCTCTCCGACGCGGAGGTCAAGTGAGTCACACTCTCCCTTCTCTCAGCGGAGGACGAGAAACAATCACGGCTTCAATAGCCGCTTTGTCTCTGAGGCGCACGGCAACCCTGTAGATCTGTCGGATGCGATATTGTTACACACCTCCAGCCTCTGCATTTCGGGGGGAAAACCGCGCCCAGTAATGTGTCATAACTCAAGCCCTCTTCCCTCTGGCTCTCTGGTTCTGCCGTCCGGGAGGTAGGGAAAACACCATTTGTAATGATATTTTCAATTGTCGCTCCTTCAGAAATAGCACTCACCGTGTCCGTTTGAAAACGACCGTTTTTCCTGTGGTAGAGCAGCACCAGCTTCAGCGATGATTTCTTCAATCTCGTCACCCCAGAGGTCCATAGAGACCCCTGTCAATCATGGCTCCTGTTTGCAACGGTCGTCATCACATCCATCTAACCAGCAACCAGCAACTGTGACCGTGCATTGTATTATTAGCAACTTCTGACTGATCAAACCACGTGTGTGTGTGTGTGTGTGTGTGTGTGTGTGTGTGTGTGTGTGTGTGGAGGACAGGAGGTAGATAGAGACAGAGAGAGAGACGGATGGAAGAATAAGAGTCACAAACGAGAAACGAGATGAAGACAGGTGAAAAGGTGGGCAAGGTCAGGGTCGGCCTCTTAATTGTATTATATAACACTTGACATGTTCCTGTTTGCCAAAGAAGCATCTGTTATTGTCTTTCTTTAGGGGCTTCACTTGTAAAAGGAACAGAAACATCTCGTGTTATGCTGACATTTTTATAAAGGTGAAACAGGATAGTCACATTTTTTTCCAGTGCTGATCTATTTAACAAATCCGTCACAAAACTTCAATGGAAAAATTTGAGGCAGACATTATATTATTATATGATCTGCTCCCAGAGAATAATAAACTATGGAAATATTTTTCTAAATCCCAACGTGATGTCAAAAAATGTTAAAGTTTATGTACACAAAATGTCACCTCATCATTTTCTATGTGTGTGTAGCAGAGGGTAGTATTCAGCATCTTATTCTGGCTGTCTAAACTAAACTCTGCTGTTCCACGTACAGCCTTAAGAGGCGAGTCTGTAGGCACCGGTCAGCTTGGTGGCAGAGATCATAGCAGGTTTTTTCTTCAGTTGTGATGAGGTTCTACCTTAGATCGTGTGTTGATTAAATAGGCCAATGAACTGACTGGTGGTCTGCTGCAGGACCCAAACCCATTGGCAACTGGATGGTCCCACAAGGGGAGTCCCAGGGAGTGAAAGAGAGCGACCAAAGGGGTCTACCACATCTAAAAGCTTCTTGTTTTCTACTGCTCACATTGTAGATCAGTGTGTAGATCAGTGTGTAGATCAGTGACGATTGTTGCGGCAGCCTCCTGTCTTCCTGTGTTTGCAGTCTGTGTGGCCCGCATTCCTGCGATCCACTAAGGCCCGAAATCCAGCAGAACCAAAGCGCTAATCCCTCACAGAAGAGCCCCTGGGACAGAGGAGACAGGGCTGGGGTGAATGAGGAGCAGCTGTGGCCTGAGTGCGACCTGAGGCTGGAGTCTGGGGGGGAGGGGCAGTACAGGTCGGGGCAGAGGGGCAGGAATGGAGTGGGTGTGTTGTGAGGGGGGGGGACTGGACACAGTGTGGATCAGCAGTGTGAAATGACATTGGCACATGTTGGAGGGCAGAGGAAGTTGAGGCAGGACGAACCAAAGTGGACTGGTGTAACGGGTGATATCTACGCTGCATGGTGTATTGATGTTAACGGGAGTCGGTGAGCGAGCGAGTTTCGAACCGAGGTTCTCACTGCTCGCTGCCAACCCCTTACAGGCAGCGTCATTACCAGTTGAGCTAAAGGCAAATTGCCGTTAGCCCGTCGGCAACAACGCTGCTTAACCAGGTCTCGGGGGAGTGACGTAGCCACTGCAACCGCTTGGCTACCTGCTACCCGCTGCCTAAGGTTTTACGCAGGACTCACACAAGCTAATCACTTCAGCTCTGCTACACTGGTAATGAAGCAGGAAGTCAAAGCAAAAAAATGTAACTTAAAATGTCACGCAGCCACGTTTCACCATTGATGTTATGAACCCCACCAATAGACTACACAGGAGAATCTAAATACCTAATGAATGACATGCTCAGAAAAGGCTTGTGGTTCTGCTTGTTAGAGCACATAATTCAATTGGGAAACTTGACACCACTATTTCTGATCAGACAGGTAATATTCTTGCATCTTCCTACCTGTGCCTCTAGGCTGCACCCTACAACCAAATCCCCATAACTGTTAATACTGATAGCCATGTATTGTAAAAATATTACAATGTATGCAAATATGACAATATAACATTGTATATGATATGAGGAAATTGCACATTACAACATAAGTGATATGAGCAAATGTAGAAACAGGGTTTGACCAGTGGGAGATACGCAAGACCTCTGCAGGCAGTAAGAGCTTTATCCTCTTACCCCGGCCTCCTTCACATGGCTGATCAATTCAAAATGTCTTCTGGTCATCTGTTCTGGGCCTGCAAAAAATTGTGCGATTTCTGCACCTCTGGCTCTCTGTCTGTGTTTTCTCCCCATTTCCCTCTCTCTCTCTCTCTTCACCTCGAAACACCGTGTTCCAACCTATTTCCCCCCAAACAGAATATAATCAAGATTAATGTGCAATGGACTCAAGGAAGAAAAAAAAATCTGGAAGCGGGTCCTGGGCCGTGTGTCTCTTCCTAGCATGGAAGCGTGCTGAAACGGAGAAGCACGGCTGTGTCACGCCGTAAGTGCAGTGCGGTACCCGACACCAGAGCCCCGCGGAGCGCCCATCACATTGTTATATGGGAAATGCTAGGCATAGTTGGGCCTTTTCAAACAGCTGATCGTCTTACCATAACAAGCCGTTTCGGTGCGTTTTATTATTATTATCGCGGAGCGGAGGAGCGAGGTTGTCTCTGTCCGCGGCAGACGGCCCCGGTATTGAAATTCAATCGCTCGTAATAATAAAGTCTGGCGAGAGCCCGCGCGGAGTCTTTCTCACGCTGATCCCAGGTCAGTGCCACGTTGTTTTGGCGATGACGTAGACACGGACAGCCTGCCTGGGTTCAACGTGCTGAAACCCCTGAACAAAAGGACATCTCCTTGTGTTCTCACTGCATTTATATCCTTTCTTGTCAGTTTGTTGGTGTATTGGCTATACAAGGGAAGGGCACTGAATTTTGTTGCATGGGGTTCATTCAGGTGTCCTACCATTGAAATACATTACTCAATTTAGTATATATACATATATTATTTACATATACTTACTGCATGAAACAGCTTTAATGTAATGGTGTATTTAAAAATGTTTTTATTTGCAGAAAATGGTATTTTTATATGATTCAGTCCTAAATATTTCCTTGATTTTCTTTGGATGAAATGCAAGAATTCTCTCAGAGACAGAGTAAGGCATACATTTTCTGTTAGAAGTGGGACAGCATGTAAAGTTGGGACTGTCTTTGGATTTTGAAGATAATGCTAAGGTGTGATTTTGTGTGTATATAACATTTTTCATGAGTACAAAACCCATCTACCATTTGACTGAAAGCTGTGATGCACCACAGGAACCACTTTCATGCTAGCCCGAGTTCAGTTCAGTCAAAGTGCCTGATAAGGAGTTGCTCTACTGTTTTTAATTAACAATTTGAATTGCATTGTTTATACTATAGTGCAGTCAAGCCAAATGTGATATGCACTATTTAAAGGAAATGCCAGGACCACCTCTCACCTACTGATACTTCAATTTCCTCATCAGAGTTGGAAGTCGGGTGAGAGTCACTACCACCGATTGGTGGAGAGAGGGAAAGTGGGAGGGGCACCTCCAGCCAAGCATTTAAATGAAAAATCACCTTGTACGAAGGTAAGCCGTTTCTCCGTTTGCTAACTCCGCAAAGCAGGGTCTGCACTATGCAGCCCAGAATTGAGAGAGGTTTCCTCTGAATTCCAGGTGCAGATGTGCACAATCCCGTGGAGTCACTCCAGTGGCACAGAATCACTGGAGTAACCATGAGGAGAGGCGTCCCTCAATCACATTTTCCGGACGAGAGTACCATGAAACAGCAGAAGCACGGCGCTCGGAGAGAGACAGCCGCAGAGACTGCAGGCGCTCGCAACGCAAATCCAATTCCGGCTTTAATAGCGTAGCGGAGATCAGCGCACCGGTGCGCCACTGTTCCAATTCAGGTGGAGGAAAATTCAATCATTTAAAAAAAAAAAAAAAAAAAAACAGAAATAGAAGCATGAAGTGATCCCCCGTGGTGTGTTTCCACTTAAGCGGTAATTGCATTTCCTCCCCGCGTATCTAACAAGGCCGCGCCTCCCCAGCTCAGCTCTTAATTTCTTCCGTGTGTTCGGGGGGGGGGGGGGGCGACTCGAGCCGATCGGAGCGTGCACTGACGTTAACAGCGGATCTTTCACACGCCCAGCTCACCGGCCCAGGGTCGCCCCGGGCTACGCCCCCTGCTGGTCACCCCAACCGCGACCCCAAACTTTTATCCTTAAAGGTTTTTATTTATTTAAATACGCTCATTTGATTATAAAGCAATAAGAGTGATGCCCCAGAGGACTGGTTGAAAACGTGGAGAGCAGACTGTACCGTTTACCCCTGTGAGGTAAAGGCAGTAGCCGGTTGGATGGGGTGTCGATTCAATGAAGAAGCTGTAACTGCTCTGCTCTCAATGTAATGACTTCAAGTCTGTAATTATTAACATCTTACCTGCATTGCTCCTGGTGGCTGATGCCAATCCCATGGTGCAAACGTGTGTGTGTGTGAGTGTGTACTTTCAGGGGGTAGCATTCAGCATCCTATTCTGGCTGTCTAAACTAAACTCTGAAGATCAACTCTTAACACAAAGTCACCTCTTAAGACTGTGTACCTGGAACAGCAAACATTTACATTTACATTTATTCATTTGGCAGACGCTTTTATCCAAAGCGACTTACATAGGTTACAGTTCTTTACAATGTTATCCATTTATACAGCTGGATATTTACTGAGGCAATTGTGGGTTAAGTACCTTGCCCAAGGGTACAGCAGCAGTGTCCCAGCGGGGATTGAACCAGCAACCTTTCGGTTACGAGTCCTGCTCCTTAACCACCATGCTACACTGCCGCCCCCAAACGCTGAAACTGGAGAAATCTTTTCGTTCGTCTGAGTTTACCAGTGTAAGGCTGAGTTCTGTGCCGTTTTCCTCGACAATATCTGCTAGACATGGCTCCTACAACAACTTTTCTCACCACAACTCAGCCATCTGACCTCAGTTCAGTGCTTGAATTGATGTACTTTCATAGGCACTGAGATGTTATACTTTGCGAGGTCAGCAGAGTCATTTATTTATCTTCTTAATGTGATTAGAGGCGAGTCAGGGGCTGGCCACTGAGTAGCAGTGTTGGCCATTCTTAGTTTTCAACCCAAACAGATAACAATGAATGGCATATTGGCAAACTGGAGAATAAGACACATTTACCAACTATGAGGATAAATTGAAGAAAGCACATATTATGAGGATATGTCAATGTACTCAGCATTATCTCATACAGATAACTACAGAGTATCTTTCCCTTGCTATCGATGTATGTTAAAATGAGTGTTGTGTGTTGTCTCTCTGTAGGCCCTCATGCTGCCTCTTTCAAAACTACAGAATCTACATTGCCCGCTTCTCCTCTCCCGATGGTGGGGAATGGCGCCATCTACTGGATGCCCAACAGTCCTGGATCCCAAAGCACTCCAACCGGCCCACGGTGTTGGAGACACTTTAGGATCAGAACGGGGGATTAAACAGGATTTGATTGGACAGCAGTGCACTCAGCCCAGCAGCATCAAGAGAGTGAAAGGACAAGAGGAGAAACTGTTTCTTCAGTGTTTCTTTCACAGTGAAAAAGGTGAGCAGGCACTGTGCCGGATGTTGTGACTGCTTTATCCCATGATTAGAGTGTTTTTAATCCTCTGGCGGTAACAGAAAGGTACAGGCTTTAGTGACTGAGGGACTGCTGTTTCCATGGCAATCACAATCGCTGATAAGTTGTAGGAGTCATGTGATCACCACGTGGCCTGTTTAGTGGAGTGCCCTGCACAAATGGAGGTTGAATGTTATTTTGCCTGTAAGTGTAATCACTGGGGAATATCAATTGTGAGTGCTGGTAACAAGGCTAACTTTGCTAACAACAAACTAACATCAGACTGACAGGTTTCATATGAACTGATCTGCCTATTTTCAAGGGGCACGCGCTACATGGTTCTGTTCTGGGACCAGAGGCCTGACGACTCAGGCATTTAATAGGGCTGTCAGTGAGCCATTTCCATCCTAGAACCCCAGAGGGTTGTATTGGCATGCTAAGCAAGTCAGACACTGGTACAGTTCTGGTTATGTGAGTCATATAGTCTGATAAATTTTCAATCTCTAAAGGAAAGACTTTTCTCCACTTTCAGTTCTCCAGTGAGACCAGAGAAAGAGGAAAATCTATTTGAGTGGAGTCTTTTTCAGTGCAAATGTCACCGAATGTAGACTCCAGTGTTCTGATCTGAAGGGCTGTAACTCCTACAGTCTTACTAAAAAGTAGCATATCCTCGAGCTTGGTTATCTGATCTGTCTCGCCGGCGCCAACTCCACATCGTTCCCCCGCTTTGAAAGGCGAGGTCACGGTGCAGTCCAAGAGCCGTGTCCAACCCCATAAAGCCTCCGACGCGCAAGAAACGCGACTGCCCATTCTCTACAGTCGTGAAAAGAACCTCAGCGACCCACAGACGGTCACCAGGGTCATCAGATAGCTACTGCAGCCAGTCAGAGAGCTCCAGGGGAGCTGGCATTATACTGGACGTGCAACCAGCCACTCCCGATTCGCCACACATTCCTCGAGAATTCCGGAACATTCCTCCGGGTCCCAAACTCTGGTCTGAGGTATAGTTTACCCTTGGCAGTCCACCCAGAGACCAGTCGCCAGCGTAGTTTACGTTTGGAAGGGCCCTCGCACCCGTTCGACGCTGTTATGTTAAACAGACCCACGGGCAAAAAAGGGGGGAAATTGAATTACCGAAACGTCCCGGCTACATCCTTATCACGTCCATCAGAGGAGATTCCTAACACCGCTGCGGTCCAACCAGCGCCGGGCCACAGAACCCGGTCAAGTGGAAGAATGCGCGGTATGCTCGGTTTGCTTATTCGTGACCGGCTTACGCCCCGGGGCTCTGATGATGACACAACAACACACACGCAGCAGGGCTCTCTGTTATTGTAAACTATCCCAGCCGAATAAAGGCCATTACCACACGCATCTTATCTGACTTTACATGCACAAGGTGTATCAGATTATAGCTCTGAATCCTGACTGAATCACTGTAAGATTGGTCTCAGTGCAACAAAGTAACAGTACAGTAACTGCTTTAGGAAACAGAGTGTATCAACACGTTACATAACAACACAGTGAGTGATGCATGAGAGAGCTGTGCAATTATTAGAGGTGCACTTAAACCGCATGACGCACAGCCAAAACTCTGGTTCTCATTAGTCACTGAGTGGCTCATTGCTAATAATGTGCTCTTCCAGCCTGTGCAATATTGTCACTCTGTTATAATGTCAAATTAAAGCCTTACCTTGTTAATACGTATGAAACCTCCACAAAGTGCATTTGGACACCACTACAAAAATCTGACCAAACACTAGTTTTAACACATACTTCAGCATAAAAAAAAAACACCAGTCAGATTTTACAGCATCTCTTGTATTTTTATTAAACATTATAAGTCATCTTTCTGGAGTGAACAGATGGAATGATAACTGATTGGACTGGTACTACTGTTAATACTACTGATTGGTCCTAAATGCGAGTTTTATGAGGAAAAATTGGGGGGGGGGGGGGGGGGACGTAACAGGTATCAAAGTGCAGAAGAACACAGGACTAACGTTCCTGTCTTGCAGCCGTGCTCGCGAGAAGGGGAAAAAACAGGCGAAGCACATGAAAAGCCCTGGGTCAGGTGAGCGCAAAGGTGACCCACGCGAGTAATGCTCCTGACAAACCTACACATTTCAGAGTGGAGTGGGAGAGCCTGCAGCCCTCGTACAGCTTAAAACAGCAAAATGAATGGAGTTTTCTTTAAATACGTGATTAACGCATCTGGAGTAGTCCCTGCTCCACTGCAGTCTGAAAGTCATTTTGCAGTCTTGTTTTTTTTTTTTTTTTTTTCGATCCAACAGAATCCCTGAGTATATCCCCTCTCCCATTATAACACTTTCAGTCATATTTTACTCAGTACTGTTGACATTGATTGAAAATCTGAAGTGTAAACAAAGCTTATAGCATTCAATGGATACAAGCATATATTGTTCATACTAAATGACAGAGAAAAACTTTTGATTATCCTAAAAAAAAATGCATGGGCTTCTGCATTGAGGAAGTATTCTGGGAGCCTGGAAAATACACAGGGTCCAAAGTGCTTCATGTAAAAGTCACAGTTATCTTTATACAATACCACAGCGTATGTAAATACACATATTGCACTTCAACATGTACCTGTCCTTCAACACTGCCAAGGACTATTGGTGTAAAGGCTTTAAATAAAGGCAAACTGTAGGCTCTGTGTCAAATGTAAGGTTCCTGAAAAGCTATACCTGTATGCATTACCAATTTGTTCATTATATGAGGATCTGGAATATAACATTGGGGTCACATGGAAAGGCACCATACAAAAAAAAAGAAAAAAAAAAAGATCAGGAAGTGCTTAGCGATGGCGTGGGGCTACCGCTGACCGCGCTCCAGTTTGAACATCGCCGTAAACTTCCAGGCCTCCACAAAGTGAGACAGGCAGATCTCGGCCGGGAAGAGCTCCACGTCCGGGGGGGTGTCCACGTCTTTGCGCTCCAGGTACGACTCCAGCGTGTCCTTCAGCCTTCACAGAGAGAGGGACAGAGAGAGACAGAGAGAGACAGAGGGTGTTAGCATGCCCCTCCCTCAAAGCTGGGCCCTCCACAATATAATATCCTCCCCAGAGAAAGCCATTGGCCTTATCAGTCCCCCACTCCCTCCATTCCCCCTCACGGAGGGGCTCCCTGACCCCCACCGCCCCAAGGCCCTCTGGGATCTCACCCCCAGGTGGGTTTGTAGGTTTCGGGGGCGTGGGCGCTCTTCAAGTGCAGCAGCAGGAACTCGTGCATCTCCATCAGGCAGGTGTCCACACTGCCCTTAGACAGGAACTCCTTCAGCAGCCTCCTCTCCTCCTCCCCCAGAGCCTCCTTATACTGCTCAGGGATCCCTACAAACGGGTCCTGAGAGGGAGAGAGGGAGAGAGAAGGAGGGAGAGGGGGAGGGAGAGGGAGAGGGAGAGGGAGAGAGAAGGAGGGAGAAGGAGAAGGAGGGGTTGACAGGAAAGGGGAAAGGGAGAGGGAGATGGAGGAGGAGGTAAGGAGAGAGAAGGGGGGTAGAGAGAGGGAGGGAGACAGAGATAGGGAGAGAAGGAAGTGGGGGAGGTAAGGAAAGAGGGGGAGAGGAGGAGGTGACAGGGAGAGGGAGATAAAAGGCAAAAGGGAAGAGGGAAAGAGAACATAAAGGGATAAATGGAGGTGGGCAGAGGAAAAGAGGGGATAGAGATGGATGCAGGGAAGAAGGAAGGTTGTAGAAGGGAAAGGACAAGACAAAATGATAGAGGAGGAAACGGAGAGAGGGACAGATTTTCATGGTTTATTGTATTGTTGTGTAATGTCACTGCGCACACACATGCTTTTTTTTTCCCACACATGCAAATGGCTGATCTCAGAGCAGTGTCTCCTACCCTCTTGAGGCGTAGCATGTTCTCTGATTTGAGAGAAGTCAGGAGCTGCCACAGGGCTGTGCAATGCTTCAGACTGCATCTGCTCAGAGCCTGCAGAGTCAGGGAACAGCATACAGTCAGGGAACATAACACAGCACAGTCAGGGGGGAAAGTGCAATGTGCTCGGGAACAGAGCATAGAGTACATGCACTTAGACATGTACACAACCAATTACCAATGAGGTGTCATCCACAAAGCACCCAATCACCAATGAGGTGGGGTGATTTAAACAACGAGCTGTGAACACTAACAGCAGCAATTGACTGTGACACAAAAACCATGACCACAAACATCGTTAATCAATGCGACACAGACACCAACATTCACCAATGTGTGTGAATCCAACAACATGCTTTCCACTTCCACTCCACTTATGGGAGACAAGATTTTTTTTTCTCTGTCCTGACTGTAATTTGGAGGGAGTGGGTGGATGAGTGAGTAGTGAAGCTTCTCCAGGCCTAGAGAATGTGCTGATCGGGAGCATGTGCAGAACCCTGCAGAAGCCACTGAGCAGGAATGCGTGTGCAGCAGGATGGGACGCGAGACGTGGGTCTCACCTTGAGGATGTGCGGGGCCGTCTGGTCCCCCATCTGCAGTGCGTCCTCCAGGTAGCGGACCAGCTGCGTTTGCGCGTCTCCGCCCGTCATGGCCAGGAACCCCAGGGCCACCTCCACCACCCTCAGCGCCTCACACACATCACTGTACGACTGCAGCTCCCCCGCCAGCGCCGCCAGGGTCAGGGCAGGCAGCGACTCCTGCGGGCACAGAGGTCACAATCAGCCGATCAGCTAATCAATCAGCCAATCGATCAGAGAGTCAATCAAACAATCAGCCAATCGATCAATCTGTCACTAAGACAATCAATCAGCCAATCAAAGAGTAAGCCAATCAATCAGTCAGTCAGCCAATCAATCAGCCCATCAATCATTCAGCCAATCACTCAATCTGTCAGTAAGCCAATCAATGAGCCAATCAAAGAGTAAGCAAATCAATCTGGCAGTAAATCAACCACTTAATTGCATTGAAACAAAGCACTGAACAGACACAAAGGGCACAATGGCTTGGGTAAATATTTAGCCGCATAGAATATATAGTCCCCTGAGTACAGTAATGTAATGCCTTCCTGTTAACTTCAGAAATGCATACCTTGAGAGAATTGCCTGTTACTAGAGAGTCGTTTACCTGTTATTAGAGATTAGAGATTAGAGATTAAATGAATCACCTGTCCAACCTTCCCTTTGACATCCTTGAAAATGTTTTCATAGTTCCGGTCGTGTCTGTTCACCAGTGTTGGGATTCCCTGAAAGGA
>NC_050601.1:3023939-3188939 GCF_013368585.1 Megalops cyprinoides | reverse complement strand
GCCGGCACTGTGAAGCCTGACCTAAAACTGACAATCATTCGGTGATTAAATGCAAAAATCTAATGCTACTTGAACTTCACTTTGCCATATGGAAGAGTTTTTTGCCAGTGACAATGAAATAATGGCTTCTGTTCAGATGTACTGGCAGAACCAAGTTCAGAAGGTGAGATTAAAGAGGAAACATGACTGGAAAAGTCTGGCAGTTTGGGAGAGATTATGATAAAAATGAACAAATAAACAATTGTTTTTTCTGCTAAAGCAGCAGGGTGAGGCCACTGATTTCCCATCACACATTGCTGATATATCTCTCCAAAACGCATCCGCAAGAAGGAGCATCCGCTACCTACCGTATGTCCTCAGACACCCTCAGCTGGAAGTCGTCAGGAACCTCCTGTATGCAGAGCGGGCAGAACATCTGACCTGGGATCAGCCACTGCCTGATGCAGTCCAGGCAGTAGATGTGGTCACAGGGCAGGCTGGCGGGGTCCTGGGGATCCCCCATGCACACGGGGCAGGGCTGGCGCCCAAACCTGCACACACAAGAAGACGGGCAGAGAACACACTGTCACTACCCTGACAATGGCCTCTGACATCCAGTCACCACCTGAATATCCTAGCAGAGGCAAATGGAAGGTTTACACTCAAAGATGATTTGGATTTTCCACACAAATTTTACATTAAATGATAATCTGGGCAAACCCAGACCCTTTCAGATACTCTGGCAAAAATACCAGCATTTAACGACTTTTGGTTGTAATATTACTCTACTAATGAATGAGCTAGCTAATCTGGCAGAACTTTCAACACAATGGCAATGTTAGAATTAATAGTTAATTATGGTTAATGAATTCAATATAATACATTGAGTAATGAGAAGAACAGACATATTTCAGTAACTATAAACAGGAAAACATACAAATTCATTTATTTTTGTGACATTTTGAATATGAGATTTTAACTATGTGACTTCCCAGGATGAAATGTATTTTCAAGAACTTTTAAGGACCATGCGATCCATGAATTTCAAATTTGCTTTGATCAATTAGCAGGCCAGCATTACAGACAGTAATATCGCCAAGGCAAGAGTATGAGAAACAGTGGAAAGCTCCTTACTTGAAAATCCTGTCATTGGCTCCCTCTTTGCACGCCTTGAGGATGCCAATTGCAGCCAGGAAAGGCTTCTCTGTTTTGAGGTCTGAGTTCTTCTCCAGAACCTTCCGATGAAACAGAGGGAAAATTTAGCAAAGAAAAAAAAGCACATTAGCACAGAGAGAGAGAGAGAGAGAGAGAGAGAGAGGGCAAGGGCTTGGCCGAGTGGCCGAGGCCTGCATTTTGGTTTAGGAAACAGACAATTGCGCGGAAGAGCGGTTAGGGTCAGACAACCCCGGACGTGGGGGACACCAGCTCAAATCCCAGAGTGCGCTTCCAGCCGCATCCAGCAGTCCTTTACTTCAAGACTTTACCTCACTGCTCCAGTACAACACAGCCACATAAAATGGACTACAGAAATTCAGAGGTAGCACATCTCCTGTATCTCCCGTCGCCCTGCATGAGCGTGGCCGGGTTAAGCAGTGACAGAAGGAGAAGGCTAACGCGCGTACCTTTCCCAGGCCGCGGGTGTGCTCCAACACCAGCGGCCGCAGCTTCTCCTCCACGCTCTCAATGCCCAGCAGAATGCGCTCCACAAACAGAGACAGGGAAAAGATTCGGTTCCAGCCGCTCCTACAGACGAGAGGAAAAAAAGAACGAGCGGCCAGTGAGAAACTGAAAGATACCTTTCTTCTGACTTTAAGCTTTCCACAGATTTTACAGGGATTTTTCAGGTGGCCCATGGAGGCCATGTGAGATTCTGTGCACAGAAGAACGGAACACAGACGGAAAGTCACTGAAGGTAAATCAACTTTTAACTGCATAAATAAAATTAACGCTGACACCTTACAGTACAAACCAAGTCATTTGTAAAGATTTGTATTAGAGTCAGAAACTCCTTCAAGACCAAACTAAATACAATGACAGAATCACTCCACATGACATGTGAAATGATGAGTCAAGACACAGTAAAAGGCCTGTTCTTCTCTATTCCTGTCAAATTTCTCAACTTCTTTGGGCTGCTAGTCTTGCAGTTCTGGGCTACCTTTGATGCTGAATGTCTCAAACATCAAAGCTTGATTTAAAATTTTCAATTACGACAAACATGACTGTCGTACTGTGTGTCCATTCCAGAGTCAGGCAGTCCAACTGATTTCAGGGTCAAGTCTCCTGATAGGACCTTATCAGCAGGGCCAAAGTCACAAAGCAACATACAAACTAAGCTGGACAGTGAGGCAGCGGGGAGACAGTTACCTGGCAACAGCAGGGGTGGTGAGGAAGGCACCACTGTCTACGACCAAACTTGTTTTTGGATTGTTCGTTGGTTTGTTTATGATTGTCAGGGCGCGGTCAGCGGGAGCTCACCTTACAGTCTGCACCCACTCGCGGCTCCGCGGTCCATAGCGCACGGCGCTCTCCTCGGCGCAGACCAGCTCGATGGGCACCTGCAGCCGCTTCACCTGCCGCAGCCAGGCCAGCCGCTGCCCCTCGCTGTCCAGAGCTCGCGGCTCCAGGTGCTCCACGCTCGCCACCGCGGCAAAGACGTCCAGCACCTGGGCAGGGTGAGGATGGGGGGGGAAGCTCAGGTCAACTGGCTTAGACACACCAATCACACTGTACCAGGCATGGGCAGTCAAGTCACTGTCAATATCCTCAATTTATTTAATAAAAAGATTCCTATGTACTGCTTTACAGATCATTATTTACTACTTTAATATACCATAACATAGAGTTCTCCAGATCAAATCATCGTCTACCTGGTCTGAAGCTAATTTAGTAAAAAGGAAGGTCTTTTCAGCAAAGAGGAGTATCTCACTACAATCTGTATGTTAAGCCTGAATCTCCAAAGACATCTTGGCATAAGCATAATACAAAGAATTTTTCCTTTTTAGATGCGCTCACCATCTCCACCCCATCCTCGGCGTAGACGTTCCCCCTCAGGGCCTGGGCAAGCGTGGGCTCCATGGCCATCATCCTGCACAGGTTCTGCAGCCGGTTCTTAAACTGCTGGTACGCGGCGTGAATCCAGGGTAGCGAGGCGACCCCGTCTTCCGGGGGGTCCTGCTGGGCCCGAAGCTCGTTCACGCAGCAGGTCAGCGCGGTGCACATAAGCTGGGGAAGGCCGAGACAGCACACACGCTCAACGCTCAAGAGTCAACGCTCAATGCTCAAGAGTCAATGCTCAACGCTCAAGACTCAACGCTCAAGACTCAACGCTCAACGCTCAAGACTCAACGCTCAAGACTCAACGCTCAGGAGTCAACGCTCAAGAGTCAACGCTCAACGCTCAAGACTCAACGCTCAAGACTCAACGCTCAAGACTCAACGCTCAAGACTCAACGCTCAAGACTCAACGCTCAAGACTCAATTCACACCTTGCTGCGAATGACCATTGCAGGTGACTCCCACCATTCATATGATACATAAGACTGGATCTCAAAGGGGATCTGTTCCTCTCTGTGATTTCATCTAAATGAATAATTAAGGCTGCTTGAAAAGAAACAACACCTGAGCACTTGTTACTGCTTCAGTCTTTATCTTAGTTATTCAAAAAGAGTATTTTCTTACTGTACATATTGAAAATTGCAACTGTGAATAACACCCTGCTTGTGGCTCAAGGTGAAGCTCTACCTGTGGTGTCAATTCAAAGGTGTCAGTTAGCCGACAATTTCCTATACTTCTCTTTAATACCTGGCATGGACCTGAGCATTGATTTCCTTGTGAGTAACATATTTATTCTTTTATGTCCCCCATTCAATCCATCCTTACATCATTCCATGTATGTGTCCTGCACTACTCTTGTGGTTTGTTGTTCCGGAGTCAAATTCCTTGTATGTCTAAAAGCATACCTGGTCAATAAAGTCTGATTCTCATTCTGGTCAGTGAAAAATTGAAAAAAATGGGGTGCAACTCCGCACATTTCTATTTGAAAAATATTTTTACACAGCAGAAATTCATTTCATTTCATTGACAAAATCAGCCACCTACCTGCAGCTCCCCCTCTGAGGTCACCTTCATCGTCATGGAGACAAAATCCAAAAGGTAGCGCTGGAAGAACTCCGTCTGCATGTCCTCCCCGGCCTCGGCCACATACCGGCCCAGGGGCGTCCTCCAGAAGAACTCCTCAAACTGCCGCATGGTGTGGCCTTTCCGGAAAAAAAAGGAAAGCAAGAACATTCAGAGACCGCACACAGCACAGGCCTCAGAGACTGAACCGGCAGCATAGTATAGTGGATAAGGAGCAGGACTTGTAACCAGAAGGTTGCCGCTTTAATTCCCCAGCACTGCTGCTGTACCCTTGGGCAAGGTACTTAACCCACAGTTGGTCCAGTAAATATCCAGCTGTATAAATGGGTAACATTGTAAAAACCTAGTAAATAGATTTAAGTTTCTCTGGATTAGAACGTCTGCTAAATGCCAATAATGTAATGTAATGAGTGGCATATTGAGGTCTAACTGTGCTCAGACCTCACCTTCCCGCTGCAGGGCGTGGACCCACAGCTCGTCCAGGTAGTCCCTGATCCTCCAGCTGAAAGGCGTCCTGCAGCCCTCGTCCAGGTCCGCCGCGATGGAGCTCTGGACCAGGATGGTCTTTGGCTCGGAGCTGCGTGGAAAGGCCTTTGGTTAGAACCCACGGGTGTTCTTTCACCAAACATTAATTTAAAAGATTGGTGGAGGGGTAAAAAAAATCCAGCGAATACTTTAAACAAATCTTGGGTGAGTAATTACTCTCCGGAAAATATAACCAAGTAGTTATAAATCAGCCAAGTGAAAGCCATCTATTTTATGCATGTTTGGCAGGTCCAGCCAAATACTTTCACTAGAATTCATTTTGTCAAACTGATTAAATCCTGCCCACTTGACCATTTCACTAATAATATACAAATGTAAAATGATAGTTACAGTGAATGAGCAACAGTTAAAGGTACAGGACGTTAAAAGAATTTTTAATTAAGGGTTGATTTTGTAGTAAGAGGTCATGTTGTTTATGTGTAAGAGATCATCTGACAATAAGTCCCAGATGGAGCCCCTTTTTGATAGATGTATACATCCAACACCAGCTACGCCCCCCCGGGCTCAGAGTCCTCTTTCAGGTAGACAGGAATGCCCCAGCAGAGCAGGGCTGAAGATCCAGTCAGTCAGAACTATCGGCATGTTGGTCATGTGACCTCAAATCCCCTTCAGCTCTCAGCCTCACAAGGGCTGGATAAAAAGTATTGTCTTTATATTTCATTCCAGTTGGAAGGCAGAAGCTGCACATATTTACACACACACACACACACACACACACACACACACACACACACACACACACACACACACACACACACACACACACACTTCACTGCTGAAGGATAAAGCAGAAAAATAAAACTCTCAAACTCCTACTGACAGGACTGCACTAATCCCACTATGCCTCTAGACCCTAACAGGAATGCAGCGTGGTCAGGAGCAGGTCACCTACTTGCGGTCCACCCTGGAGTAAGGAACGTCCAGCAGCTTCTCGTTCCCGAAGATGTCCAGCCACAGCTTCTTGAGCGGTTCCCCGGTGTTGCCGTCCAGCAGCAGGTCGAGGTTGCGGTCTCGGTCGATGACGGAGACTAGCTGGGCCAGCAGAGGAGTGACCACAGCCTGCACCCGCTTCCACAGGGTGTGTCTGGCAGGACAGCATTCATTTTCTACATTAAACTAGCCGTTTTAATAGCATAGGATAAATCCCAATTTCATCAGCAAAGAAGCTGCGGTATTGATGCGGTTCACCTATATTTGATCATCCATAACAAAACACAGCATTTCGTGATCATGTCGCATCCAATCATGTCGCGCTATGAGACTTGTAGGGCCGCCCACAGTGATGACCTCACAGCCTTCCCTCACCTGAACGTCCCGCCCTCCTGCAGAGCGTCGATGTTGGACGCCTCCTTGAACACCCAGTTCTTGGGCGAGAGGGTGTTGCCATCGTGGGTCACCAGCAGGGAGTGGAGACGTCTCTTCAGGGTTTTCAAAAACACAGCTGCCACACATACAAACCCGGGTAAACACACGTCTGCACTGAAGACTAACAGCTTGCCAATTCAACACATTTTCCCCCATAAACGATGCACATAATCAAAAAAGTTCCAACTAAGAGAATGACACTGACATTTGACAGCCATTATAATGACGAACCCAGGGAAAGTGGTTATGATCCCTGACAGGGCAACTTACTTGGTGTGTACCCAGTAAATCAATTAAATACCATTCCGATACTGCTATTTTCCCCAGGCAACTTTAAACTAGTTCAAACTGAACACACATGTTGAGTGGCAACTGCAAGGCAGACTATCGATCATGTTGTAGGACAGAAACGAGGATGACGGCGGCACCTTTCAGCTCCTCGCCTTCAGCCAATAGCGACAGCAGGATCTCCACCCTCCTGGTGCTGCGGGCCCCGCCCTCGCCCTGGTCCCTGAGCACACCCACGGCGCTCTGCACGCAGCTACGCACCAACGCCGTGGTGTCCAGGATGTCCTCCCAACCCTGCCGTGACAACACCGCACAACACCTCAGAGAAAACACTGGGCATCAGTGTAGCATAGCGGATAAGGAGCAGGACTTATAACCGAGAGGTGCGATGCCCTGCTAGGACACTGCTGCTGTACCCTTGGTCCAGGTACTTAACCCACAGTTGCCTCAGTAAATATCCAGCTGAATAAATGGATAACATTGTAAAAAACTGTAACCGATAAGTCGCTCTGGATAAGAGCGTCTGCTAAATGCCTCTAATGTAATGTAATGTAATGTAATGTATGGAAGTTACGTTTTCAAACAGGCACTGCTGCCAGTCAAGGCACTGAGTCAGACGAGGAATTTAGCGAGGCTCCAGAAAGACAACCAATCCACAGAAACTCAACTTTAAATTTGCAGGCATGCCTCCTTTAAGGAAATTTAATTTAAAGTAAAATTAGGTCTAACAAAATGTGGGTTTGAAATCAAAATACACACGATGCTTTAGGCCATGTTGGAGTACAGTAAAGCTCCATCTCAGGGAGACTTGAACAACATACGCTGAGAGGGAGAACTATGGATGTACAGCCAGCACAGCCTTCAGCAACTCACCGTTTGCTCCGAGTGCTCTTCAGGCTCTTCTCTCTCTGTGTACATGTCCTCCACCTCCATTGCTGAGAGACAGATTTAAAAATGAAGACGTTTAACACTGCTATCTTGACAACTACACCACAATGACTCTTATTCATAAACATTACTGAAAGTAATGCGACATAACATTGGGTTAAGGTGTTGTCAGCTAATGTTATGGACAGGTCGCTGACTAACTTTTTTTGTCAGTTAAGACGACTTGACACATATCAACTGAACAACCCTTAACAGCATTCCTTAGAGTGGAAAACGACAATTGTTCATTTACCTTCCTCCCTTTCCTCAAAGAGCTGGCTGATAGTTAGACCTCTCAAGGCCTTGATGTCTGAGACAATGTCCTTTGACCTTCTGAGGTCATCGATGTGGACAGACTTCCAGGGGCCTATATGAGAGAAGGAGACGCTGTTAAGTGAACCTGTCATTTGACCCATTTCTATGGCTTTATAGTGTACATATGTCAAACAGCATTTCATGTACTCACAGCTAATGTGTAGTGAGCATTATAACAAAACATGGTAGCCATATTATCACCCAAGAGGGTGCTATACACTCACAATAGGTATCGTTAATGAAGAGAAGGCACCACTTCATGTTAAAATTCTCTAAACTGCTTACGAGAAAAAATGTAAATATATCAAAGCAAGCCGTAATTTTTCATTATCATGAAGTAAAACCATCAAATATGTTGCCACATTAAATGCATCCGTTTGTCCAGCCTCAGTTTTGAACACCATGTCTAACCTCCATGAAATCCAACATATGAAGTCCCTCCTTCCATTCTCGGCAGCTTGGTGATGAAGTACACAAACACTTTCCCCTTCATCTCCTCAAATCTTGATTTGTTGATTTCATTGATGGCAGAATACCTGAAAGAAACAATCACAATTCACAAAGTAAAAGAGTCTAAATCCATCTGCTTATAGAGCTGAAGCCGGAGAAATCCAGATGGTATCGAGAGCACTTACTTTGCGGATGCAATGAGGTTTGCACTCTGGGAGCCTTCATTAAAATCCGTCTGAATGATGAGCACTCTGTATCCTGATGTAGAATCTAGAAAATGCCTAAAAACACCAAAAAAAGATATATTCGTTTATTATGGTCAAATAAGTTTTGTGAGTGATGTAATGGTAAAATGGCAACTATGAAAGGTCAAAAATCTCAGAACAGGAAATTATGTCACACACAGAGGAACTGATGCCATCTGGAGCATACCTAATCTTTTTGAGGAAGGAGTGCTCGGTGTCAAACTGCTGTAACGAGAGGAGCTCGATGTTGCCAGTGGCCTCCTGGAGTGCTCCGATATCTGACACCGTCAAAAGCCTGGAGAACGTTGTCACCTCCAAAGAAAAATTCAAACATATGTATCTGGAGTGGAAAAACTGATGTTGCATGTACAAGACTGCTGTCTTAACAAGCTGGAACCCACGCTAGAATTGCAGTTAGGGTGTGCTTTTGAAACAGAGAATTACATGCCTATGCTTAAGATGTGCAATGATCTTGCTCCTTTTGCACTGGTGGAGCCTCTTACCTCAGTGAAGGAGGCATAGCACCACTCTTCCTGCTGGGTGTGAGAGAGGATGAATTCAGCCAGGGAGCTGTGCTTCTGTTCCTCAAAGTACATCTGGGCCAGGTGCTCGGTCTCCACCCTGGAGAGGGTGGTACAGTCCAGCCGCACCACCGAATCTGGCGTGGCACAGTCCAGCAGGACGAGCTTAGCCTCGTCCAAGACTCTCTGACCGTCCAAGATCTCTGACTCTCCCCTCAGCTTCTCGGTCACCTGCAGGATCACTGAGGCGCAGGTGTCGGAATGGTAGCCCACGAACACGTCGGCAGGCACGTACTTGTGCGTATTTGGGGCCATTGAGTGCTGGCTGCTGAGGGCGATGAACTTCCCCACCCACTTCTCCAGCTCTTTGACGATTTCCTTCTGGTCACTCTTGAGGACCGTGTTGATGTCCAGGTAGTGTTTCTCCAGCCGGTTGATGAGGGGGATGGGGAACTGCTTGTAGACCACCTCTTTCTCCTCAATGACTATGAGCCTGAAGTCTTTGTGCACCCTGCACTTGACGCGGTGGGTCCCAAGTCCCAAGTCCACATACTTCTGGCCCCCCAGAGAAACATAGTACTGGTTGAGAGCATCATAGAGGCTTTCATAGAGATTCTGCAGGTTCAAGAGCACAATAGTCTGACCAGTCTCCATACAGATCTTCACCCGGTTGATGTTACGGCAGATCTGGGTGTATTCCTGGTCCTTGGGGAAGCTCGAGCCGAAGATTATTTCCGGCTGGCGCTGGTCGGTGAAGAACGTCTGCTGCAGAATCTGGAGGGCGGCATAGTTCTTGGTCAGGACCAGCAGGTAGCGGCACTCGTCATCCTGGCCAATGGCTAAGATGTTCTGCCGCACCAGCTCGATGGCGCTGATGCTGTCCAGGTTCGGATTGATGTGCAGTCGGGAGGTGAAGACGGTCACCGCGTCGACGTCGTCCTTGCCGCTGAAGTTCCTCAGAACAGCTTCCACCATCTGCTCCGGACTGGGCCTCTGGTCCGTGGCTCGGGTGATGGCAAACACCATCTTAATCAAGCTGTAGTAATCCCGCAGGCCAAAGAACCCTTTGCCCTGTTTCCGACAGATGTTCAAATAGGCCCGGGCGAATGGCTGAAAGTAGTCTCGGACCTTCTCCAGAATCATCTTGTCCGAAGAGCATATTCCCTTTGCACTTTCTATCAGTTCCTTTTCATCCGGGTCACCACGGGATACGAAAATTCCTCGGTTCATCTTTGCGGGGTCCAAGGCCCAGTTGGAGATGCCGATGAAGCCGACCTTCTTGTGGGGTAGCGGCTCGTCATCGATGCAGCCTTCCTCCAGCAAGGGATGGAGCGTTTTCAGGGGCATTTTGGGGGAGTCCTCTGCCAGGCCGATCTCATCCAGCACCACCACGGAGATGTACTCCTTCAGGTTCTTGCCCTCCTGGAAGCGGGCGCACTGCTTGAAGGTGTTGATGATGCCCTCTGGTGTTGAGTGTGGGCTACACTGGAAGGACACCAGGTGAATCTGCTTCAGCCTTTTGTACAGCTCAGAATGAGCCGCCTGGCCCTGCATGGCATCCGCAACCAAGGTCTTAGACAGGGACTTTGAGCTCCCAGGTTTCCCCACCAGGAAGAGTGGGATCCGTAACTCGATGCAGATCACCATCATGAAGACGTTCTCTTTCAAAGCGTTGTTCCTCGCTATGGTTTCCCCGAGAGGGACGCCGCTCAGGAGCAGGTCTTGCATGATTGAGATCTCCTGCATGACTTTCTGTGGGTTGTACGATTCAGGCAGGTGCTTGCAGATTTTGGCCCGGTACTTGTCTTTGTTCTCCAAGCAGGCGTGGTAGCAGACGCCCACAGCCATCACCAGTGACCACACGACCGGATCGCGTTCATCTGCGGATCTCTGCATTCTCCCGCTCTTCTGGACCCTGTCCAAAAACGCTGCGAGCTCGGCCAGCAGCATGCGGTGCTGGGAGTAGAACCAAACAAAAGCTTGCATGCAGCGCTCCACATCCCTGAGACTGACAAAGCTGCATTCGTCTTTCCTCGTTCTCATGTACTTCTGCGAGGAGGACAAGACGTTTGTGATCATTTGAATGTAGCGCGCGTTGATCGCGTTGGTCTCAATGACCCTCTGGACTATCTGCTGGATGTACATCTTTTCGGTGTGGTCGTTGAGCTGTCCAAAGTCCCACACTAAGGGGATCATGCTCGGGGGCAGAGCCTGAACCCTGTACACCAACTGACGGAGGGGGATGGACCCCAGTTTTTCGTCAGTCTCCTCGGCTCGGACTCTGTACCCCAAACCGGCGGATTCCAGCCGTCGGATCATCTCGTCCGAGTGTTTCCTGTAGGGGTTGCACGCGGCGATGATCTGCAGGCCCGCGTGTGAGGTCAGACGCTCCCCCTCCACCGTGCCGTCACAGAGGACCTCCTTGATGCTGCTGACGGCTTCCGTGGTGTTGGCCTCGTCAAAGAAGAGCACAGAGTCGAAACCGTAGTCCTGCTTGTTGGTGTAAGCTATGGCCTCCGCCTCCCTCACCTTGTTGTAGATCATGTCCGAGGTGGTCCCCCCATGAACCTTGATGAGCTTCATGTTCTCCGTGGCGACGCCGCTCCTCCGCAGCTCACAGAGGAACTTGATGAGCCGCGTCTTCCCACAGCCCGTCTCCCCCATGATAATGACGGGGATGCCGCAGCGGAAGCGCATATGGATGGCCAGCATCTTCAGGATGTTGTCAGTGGTGAGCTCGTAGGTCTCGTCGGGGTCCAGCGGCCACTGGATGCCCAGCACGTTGCACAGACGCTCGATCTTCTCGCCCCTCGGCAGCTGGTCGAAGTCGATGTTGAACGGCACCCGCTGCAGCTTGAGGCCCTCGTACAGCTCCCTGCTCATGACGTTCCTCTTGATGACCGTCTTCCCCGAGGGGTCGACCGCATCCACCCCGTTCTGCTCGTTCACCTGCAGGTAAAAGCCGATGAACGTCATGGAGATGTGGTCGTCGTTGAAGAAGATGTAGGGGTGCGGCTCCGATTCCCAGCGCTTCCGGATGCGGAAGGGGGCCAGGTCCGCCTCGCTGACGCCGGTCAGGTCCATCTGCTGCCTCCCGGGGCTCTGATCGGAAATGCTGAGCGAGGGTGTGGCAAAATCCTTCGCCATCATAATCATGAAGTCAACCACAAAGTTCTTGAAGCCCTGCAAGGTGTCCCCTGTGAAGTCCACCTGGCAGAAGACAGACGTCTCGCAGTCTCGCAGCTGCAAGTTGAGGAACCACGCAAAGTTTCTCAGCTCCGCCCATGACGGATCCACGATGCCACAGTAGACGAAAAACATCTGCATGCACTCCACATGGGTCCCTTCAACGCCTTGATACATAAAGTTGTCCAGATTGTCACCGTTGTGGAACCTTTTTAGATACTGGTAAGGTCTTTGGTAGGCTTCACTTCTGAACTCCTGGTCATCCATGAGTGGGTCTTCGACCTTATCCATGGTGGGGTCATCCCGCATCCTCATCTCTGTTTCCAGGACCTCTTTTGGGGGGCGGCAGAAGATTTTTGGGAAGACATCCAGGAAGGCAAAGTGTACATTTGTATTCTGCAATTAAGAGGGCAAAAACAAATTAATTAAGGTTTCCAAAGGACATGCGTGACAACAGCCACGGAGAAGTAAAATGGAGAAGTGAAAAAGACTTACAGCTCTTGCACTGTTTCTGGGAACATTTTCTGTGGATTGCAAGATCTCAATGACATACAAGTGCTTGTTGCTGCACTTCCACATCCGGCCTTCAGAATCCATCAGATAGCGCAGCACCAGCAGCTTGAACAGAAATTCATACAAGCCTTTCTGCACCTGCAATAGTAAGAATACAAAGCAATGTTGATGAAACATGACACAAGCCAAATGGTTTGCTTCAAAGAACAAAAGACTTAAGGGGATGTCTGGTGAAAAATAAAAATGGGCTATATTTTATGAAATGTGCCTTCATTCCAGACTGAGCAATTTTGAAACCACGTCCTTTAAGAACAAACCTGACAACACTGTTTATTAAGGATTATTTCTGTCCTAGTTTTGTTTTAGTCAGTGTGTCACTTCAGTGTCTAAACAATAAAACCAGTACATATCATAAGCCATATCAAAGCGGTTTTTCTGTCAGGATATCTGTAAAATTGCGTACTGCAAGACACTTACTGAGGATGTGACATCTAAATGGAAGATTGTGAGCTCCTTTTTCTTGGGGGTGTTCAGCAAGGACTGAAGGATGATATTCTCATCAACGCTGGGCTCAATCAAACGGATGCATTTGAGCAGCGAGGGCCTCTTGGTATTTTTTTTCAGGTCCTCATACAACCTCTGAATATACAGGGATTTACCTGAAAGCACAAACAAGATTTTAGTCGCCTGAGCAAAGCATCTGCATTCATAACGCGTAAAGCCAAGCACACAAAATTGTTAATCATACAATCACAATTTTGCCATCTCGTCAGGTCAGAACCGCATTCAACTTCAGACAGGACACTGATTTGACCTACTGACCCACTCCAGCTCTTTTGGATGACACGATCCCAACAAACAGCCTGTCCCGGAACACGGAGGCGGCGCTGGGCAGATCCAATGGGACTCTGTAGTGATGGAACAGGTAGCTCTGTATCTGGTCCAAGGGTTCGAGGGGCACCATGTGCAGCCGGTACTGGCTGAAGGCGGAGGGAATGTAGGCGTGCTCTCGGTCAGCGCTGCAGATGATCACCAGCTTGTAGTCCTTCCGGCACTGCATCTCCAGCCGCTGGAAGAGCTGCTCCATCCTGAAGCTCACCTCGTAGGCCAGCTCCTCAGCGTACAACAGGGTGTAGATCTTCTCGCCCCTGTAGCCAGCCGTGAGGCAGCGCCTCAGGAACAGCTCCACCAGCTCGTACGGTGTGGCGGCGGTGCACAGGAGCACCTCATCACAGGTGGGGAGCGGCTCGCCTTTGCTGCTCATGTAGATGCTGACGCAGGACGCCAGCACTTCCGCCCGGGGGCAGATGACGAGGTTCGGGCGCCCGCACGCCAGGCCTTTCGGCAGGACCCTTCGAACAGCGTTCTCCTTCCTCTCCACGATAATCACCTCCTCCTCTTCCTCCTCTTCGTCCTCTTGGTTGGCAAGTATTTCCAAGAGCCGCCCGAGGCTTCTAATGTCCAAGGAGTCCGGGAGAAACTTCTGCATGTCTCTCATGTATGCGTTCCACACCAGGTCTAGTTTTCCTGAGCCGCTAGCCTGGTCCACAAGACTTGGCAGGTCAACAGGGGGGAGGTCACCTTCTCCCGCAAACGCTGGACCCACCTCCATGCTGTTAGTGATCTCCACGAAGGTCTGAAAGTCAATATCCTCATTTCTTTCCGGCTCCTTGGTGAGGATCTCATACTGAAGACTGTGCCACGTCTGCCTCAGGTGATTGACGCCGCAGTTGGGCTTGACGAAGGAGAGCACCATCAGAACTTGGTCGTCCACCTTCCTCACGTTCTGCTGGGTCAGGCTGCTGCAGAGGTAGACGAGCTGCTCGGCGGTGTAGTAGTTGAGGTAGTAGTGCTGGGATCTCTGCTGGTCCATGAAGTTCCGCCAGAACTTCAAGCACCTCTCCATCTTCTTACAGAGCTCAGGCAGCTGCTCCAGCACGCTGCCCCTCACCATCAGCTCGCCCACGGGGCCGGCCAGGTTGAAGTCCATGATGATGCTCGCCTCCTCGCTGAGGGTGCTGCAGTTGATGTTGGCTTCCCAGTGCCTGAACAGCGGGTTCCCGGCAGCGTACAGATCGACGAAGGCCGCAGCCAGTCTCTGAACACCAGCGAAGACCTGAGACACATAACAGAAAAGAAGATGTTTTAACTATTAACCGTCACCACACCTTCACTAAAGACTACAGAAAGGTGCAAGTGACACACAGAGCAGAGATCAGTAGACAAGAAGGTGGTGTAGTGGTTCAATTACTGCATTCCTGAGTTTAAACCACACACTGGACAAAGCTCAGACGTGCAGGCTTTGCCTTCACTGTACAGTATCAGTATTCCGTTCCATTACATTACATTATATTTATTCGGCAGACGATTTTATCCAGTGCAACTTCCATCATAATAGTACATAGGTGCATCCATTCAAATTCAATGAGCAACAGTGTCAGACCAGGCTAACAACACTCCCAGAGCAGTGAGAGTGAGCATAACACCATTCAAGCCCTACCATAAGTTAATCTCACTAGACAAGGGAAGCCAAGCATACTGCCATATGCTACCATGTTCCAGCCTGGAAAACGGCACATTTACCTCTGCAAAGTGGTCCACCTCCCCCTGGCCCTGTTCCCCTTTCCCGGACATGAGCATCAGCTTGTTCTGCAGCTCTCGCAGGTCCTCCAGCGAATAGGAGCGCACCTCCTGCCCCTCCTCGTGCTCCTCCAGCATCTGCAGCTTCAGAGCTGTGTCCAGACTCAACTGGCCAATAGAAAACAAGCTCAAGATCACAACACAGTTCCACAAGGGTGCAGCTCAAAGCAGGATACTACAGTAAATACAGTACATACGATCAGGAGGAAGAACGATCTTGATGGAGAGAGTTCGGTTTTATTGAGGGTAACAGACCTCTTTTGTGACGGAGATACAGTTGTGGCAAAACATGACATTTGGAGAGGAAAAGATCAGCAAAAATATGTAAGTGCGATGTATGTGATATTAAATCAGATTACTCCGAAGGGATATTAAGACCTATAACATCTACAGATAAAGAGCAGACAAACCCTCTTCTGGTTTTGCGCGCTGATGATGTAAATGCCTTTCTTGTTGATGGCTGATGCCAGGGAAAGGGACGACAGTTCCACAGATCCGTGGCTGTCTTTCACCGTCTTCAGCCACTCCAGGTGGCGAGCAGTATCCCGCTGAAAAAACAGGGGGACAAACACCGACTCAGCTCAACAGTCTTGATTTCGCAATCCACACATTGCTCTGGGAAACAGGCGTGCAAGTCCAACACAAACGTGACCTTTCATTTGCGTGTTAAAAGACAGACACTCTCAACACTCAAACTAACAACCTTACCAGCTTCTTGGGGAGATTGTGATCATTGTCGAGTGCCTTCCACAGTTTTTTCAGCGTGTCTTTGAAGGCCTGGAAACCTGCCTCAGGCTTCAGCTCGTAGAGCATCGGGGAGTAGCCGAGGACAGCGTCATGGAAACAGGCAACGCGGTCAACGTCCAGGTCATTCTCTCCGGCAGAGATGGAGGCCAGGTCCACAAACACTTTCAGCTCATTAATATCTACAGTATGGACACAAGAATATGTTTAATCCCTCCACACCACACAGGAAATAAACCCTGGATCCTTACGACAGTGAATGAAAACTGAAGCCTAGACACTTTTTTTTTAAAATTTATTTTCCATTTTACGTTTTGTCCACCTGTCCAACTCTCACCTTCCAGGGCCTCTTTGACCCACATGACGAAGTTCTTCCTCTCCCCAAGCTCCTGAAGGCACTGTCTGCGTGACTCAGTGATGTCTACCAGGACCTTCTTGGCGTGTATCAAGTTATGATCAATGCGATCCAGACTCTCCTTTTTAAAGTTCACATCAGCCTGGACACAGAAGACAAAAAATAACACAGATCTGAGAGGGTCTTTCTGATCACATGGTATTGTTTGTACATAATCACAAACAAAAAATCTATGGGAGTGGCAGTGCAGCATCGTGGTTAAGGAGCAGGACTCGTTGCCAAACTGTTGCTGGTTTGATTCCCTGCTGGGGCATTGCTGCTATTGCTTTGATTCCCTGCTGGGGCATTGCGACTATTGTAAGTCGCTCTGGAGAAGAACATTTGCTAAATGCCAATAATGTAATGTACTGTAAAATCTGAAGTATTAAAAGCATAAAAAGATCTGCAAATTTGAATTAATTCATTTTAATTAATCAATTAATAACCCGATTCACTTTATAGAATAGCACTGTACAAAGACAGGAGAGAAGGTGAAGTTTTTGCATCACTTACAACTTGAAGCAGCCTCTCCAGGACCTGGAAATCCCCCTGCAGACAGAGTGTCTGCTGCACCTTCTTAATGACCAGGGCCGACTCCACGGCCAGGTGGATCTCGTGGTACTGCTCGATCTGCTGGATCCGCCGCTGGATCCAGTTGGTCTCTGTGGAGCGATCCGTCCTGCACATGATCTCCAGCTCCTCCCTCAGGTCTTCATACTTCCCCTTGTAGGCCTCGAAGATGACATCCACTTCCTCCAGCCTGAGACTGCCCTCTTTCAGATCTGAGTAGATTGTCTGGTATTTACCGTAGCTCGGCTGATAAATGTCAGCGTATATCACGCTGGGCGTGGCCAATGGCTCAAGCTGTTGCTCTCCCTCCTCATCACTGTAATCGTCCTCATCATCTTCCTCTTCATCCTGGTTTCTCCTGGACAGGTGCTTTGCCTGATTCTCCCAGCACATCTTGAAAATGTAGCTGTCCTTCAGCATGTGCAAGACCCCCGCCATCTCCCTTGTGTCTTCGTGAAGATCGAAGTAGGTGACCACGCCCGTCTTGGCGGTGGCGAGCTCATCGAGCTGATGAACCTCCATGAACTGGTCCAGGGTCATTGCCTCGATGTTTGTGTGGTGCCTTGCCTCCAGGCCATGCAGGCCATCGACTGCAAAGTGATACACAAGGATGGATTAATAGTATGAATGAATAGTATGAATAGTATGAATGAATAGTATGAATAGTATGAATAGGATTAATAGTAGGCATGTGTATAACTGCTTTGCACCCCTTCCTCAGTCAGCCATGACGGACTATACAGATGGTACCAGGCTCTTGGCCCCTAAGAGACACCTTAGACAAAAGCGTGTCTCTGCAAAATCCCACAAACAGTTCTCCACAATAATTTAGGACATACACACACATATACCTGTGATGTGCTCCTGGAGTTTCTCTCTCTCTCTCTCTCACACTCACACACACACACACACTCACACACACTCACACACACACACACACACACACACACACACACACCTGTAACCTGCTCCTGGACACTCTCTCTCTCTCTCACACTCACTCACACACACACACACACACACACACACACACACACACACACACACACACACACACACACCTGTAACCTGCTCCTGGACACATTCTCTCTCTCTCTCTCTCACACACACACACACACACACACACACACACACACACACACACACACACACACACACACACCTTTGATGTGCTCCTGCAGCTTGCGGCACATGCTGATGAGGCTGTCCACCAGCTCCCTCTCGTGGTAGACGGCTTTCACCTCCTCCTGCCTCCACTGCAGCAGCCTCCGCATGGACGCGCTGTCCTTGCACCGCTCGCTGTCCGAGAGGCAGTCTGCACACAAAGTACACAAACAGAGGTTTTCTCACCTCACTTACTGCACTGTAACCCACCTCTCAACCCGCCTGCAACCCTGCTCCGCGCAGCTTTTTGCGTTAATTTTTCTCTATAGAATGTATAAATTCTATAAATTCTATCAATGCATAAATGCTTTCAGACGGTAGGAGTATTATCCCACTCTGTGCTCCCGTGACAGATGTAAGGTAGTACACTTAGCTTCTGTTGCTTCTGTCATACCACACAAGTTAAGTTGTGGCAGGGCTTGAAAAGTGTTATGCTCACACTCACTGGTCTGGGAGTGCTGTTAACCTGGTCTGACACTGTTGCTCATTTATCTTGAATGGACACACTCTGTTGCGATAGATATCGCTCTGGATAAGAGTGTCTGCTAAATTACTGTAATGTAATGTAATCCTGATGCCATCTGAGTAACTCACACATGCCTGTGTGAGTCCCAAGGTGCTAAGAGTGGAGCAATGAGGGGACCCTGGCCAACCTACTCACCCCTATCACTGGCGGAACAAAGACAATCTGTACCAGTCCCTACTCTAGCAGTCTAACAGTCTAGTCCTTAGTGGCACTCCAACACAAAAGGCCACAAAAGGCGAAGATACTCCATTCGCGCAGCTGCTGATGATGGTGATCGCCACTATCAACAGAAAGTCTTTAAAAGGGTCTGAGTGTGTTACCTATCTTCAGCAGCTCGATGAAGGTGGCCTTCTTCTGCAGGATGTGATTGAGCATCTTGATCTCTATGTTGCCCCGCAGGAGCTTGTTGGAAACGGCAGAGAACGCCGAGCTCGCCATGGCGATTCTCTCACTGGCCTCGACGGAGAGCTGCTCGATCAGCTTCTCGTCAGCATCACCTGACAGGTGAAACCACGAGACCAAAATGACAGAGATGGGCGTCAACATGCAAAGACCATCATGACAAGACACGGCCACAACCTCACACTGTTTGCATCCTGGAATAGAGGACTAAAAAGCATAAACCATTTTAACATAACATACATATTTTAGCCTAAAGGACAGTTACATATGTCAGAATGGAAATGGAAAAGAATTATTCATGGAGACCTTCTCTGCGGTAAATGTAACACCAGCTAACTGTGATGAGCTGTGACCTTCTAAATCCCACAGAGTCTGAGAGTGAGAAAGTACCGTGCAGCTGAAAGATATTCTTGGCAGCGTTCCAGCTGAGCAGATGCTGCAGAACCATCTCTTCGCCCTCCTGGTACTGCCCCTGAGCATCTCTGGGCCAGGACTTCTCAATGATGGCAGACACCAGCTTCCCGAATTTCCAGTTTATCTTGAATCGCTCAAAAAGTTTTGCCTCCGACTTTTGCTGTTGAAGATATTTTTGGCAGAAATCATTTTCAACCAAAGTGCACCTTCCATCTGGAAATGCAGGTGAGGTGACTCCCTTCTTAATTAATGACTTAAATCTTGAGCCAGACTCTGTGGCCTAAAAGGATCATGAGCTACTCACCAATCTCTGTAATTACAATTATAAAGGTAAGTACTTTACTACATCAGCCATGAAAGCACTCTCCTCATTACCTACCATGTCAGAAAAGTTGCTGAAGTGATGTTAGGCTGCATACACACTTACAATGTTTTGGGTTGAATAGTAAAATACTGTATTCATCCCCAGAAAAAATGTCATCTTGAGAGTTGTAATACATAAATTTAAAACACTGGTGTTAGTCTGTATTCACACGTATTATGCTTTGACTTCTGACATATATACATACACTCATAATAAATGATGGTCGCTCAAAATACATATAATTACATGTGCGGTGTTTGGTTTAAGTTATCCTTGCTTGATCCTTGAGCCTTGAGCAATACTGGCTACCTGTTTACCTGTATACTGGCTTATGCAGAGGCTCTGAGAAATTTCAGATGATTTAATTCCTTAAATTGGTAGAGACTTTGTGGCATTCTTATTTCTCAAAACACGGAGGTTACCATACCTGGCAAACATGGCTGACTGCCTCTAAAGCGCATTTCTCAATACTCTTTGCAACATGAGGATAAGAGTCACTAATTTCTTCAGTTTTAGAACAGTAGATGTCAATTTGATCCAGTGCAGACTCCTGAAACAAAAATGGTTTTGATGTTAATAAAAGAAAATTCGAGAGGACATTTGCTACTTGATATACAGTTGTGAAATATAAGCAATCAATAAAAAAAAATGCGTCTCTCACCCGTTTAAATTTCCCTTCAAAATCTGTCATAAATGTTTGCCTCCATTCCCTTGTGAATTCCTCACTTCCAAAACTGAGCCCAATTATGTTGTTCCACATCTGAAAATCATAAAAATATATTATAAAGGCACTGTCAAGATATTAATTCAGACATTACATGGGACTGTCAACTAACTGGGGAAATTTTTTTTTTTTTTTTAAATATTCTCTAACACACTGAGAACGCAAAAAATGGTGAGAACAGGTGATTCTGCCCATGTAAGCTTCTCATGAGCGTATAATCTAGAATCTTGAGTCTAGTGTTGAAGGACCCCCAGAGTCTCTACCCTGGTCTCCAGGAGCAAGAAATTTTTCAATTAATGAATTAAAATACATTTTTCTTTCGACAAATTTATCTATATAAGAAATGCTCCCTAGAGTGTGAAATCTACATTTAGCTACTGTCTTCACCTGGACCCACTGGTTCTGTTAGCCTCTCCACTTAACCTCAGCAAGCCACCTTGACGGAACCAGTGGCTTCAAACACTTCCATCAACACTCACCCCCTCCTTTTAATGATAATGAAGCCATTAAGAGTCTTTGGACCTAATGAGTCAATGCTATATGTGGACTACAAACGACCCTCTATGTCCTCACCTCCATCTCTGATGTCAGCTGGACACTGTAGTAGCCGCTGTTCAGTTTTTGCCTGAAGGTCTGACCAATCCAATTCCTCATGACATTCATAGCCGTCCCCAGCAGCTCTCTGTCCTTAACTTTCATCCCAGCTCCGCCCATATCTGCAGTGGCCTGAACAGTGCAATGAGAGTAAACACATTTACATTTACATTTTTGGCATTTAGCAGACGCTCTTATCCAGAGCGACTTACAATGTTATCCATTTATACAGCTGGATATTTTACTGAGGCAATTGTGGGTTAAGTACCTTGCCCAAGGGTACAGCAGCAGTGCCCCAGTGGGGAATCGAACCAGCGACCTTTCGGTCACAAGTCTTGCTCCTTAATCACTATGCTACACTGTTGCCCACAAGTTACCCTCTGTTGTGGCCCAATGAAAAATTTAGTCACGAACTGCATTGTTAAAAGCACATTATGTTTTCTTTTACTCCTTTAGAATTTGTTCGCTTAGATGTTCGAGTTCATGACTTGTGTGTGTGTGTATGCGCGCATGTGTTTGCAAACGTTTGTGAGACATGAGGATGAGACATTCAAATGTCTGTGGTTATACTGTACCTGCAGTAATGGTTTCACATGGTGTTACGCATGTGTACACATTTCTAGGTGTGTTGGGTGTCTGAGCGTGCAAATGTGTGTGCGGCCGCGTGTGTGTGTGTGTGTGTGTGTATATGTGTGTGTATATGTGCGTGTCTGTGTGTGTGTGTGTGTGTGTGTGTCTGTGGGTTTGTGTTTGAGAGTGCGTGTATATGTGCGATCGTGGCATGAGCGCGTCTTTTTCACATTTCCACGTACCCCCGTCTTGAAAGACCGGCCGAAGTCTGAAACCAGTACGACCAGGTTCATGCAGGCCACAGGTATCTCCCTGTTGTCCTGAGAGTAGGCTGGTGATTTGACTCCTCTGCAGATTTTTTCCAGCAGTTTTATTGATGATGCCAGGCATGCTCTCCCATACTCCTCACTGCAGCAACTGCAGTCAATATCAAAAAGTCAATATCAGAAACACAGTCAGGCTAACATCCTTCACAAAAGGGTGCCTGCCAGGCTAAAGTACAAGATGCCTGCCAGGCCCACAGGATGAACTGTAAACAGGGGCCAATGCAGGCTCATGTTTTTCCAAATACACTGAAGAGGAACCAACAGTTATTTCATTGGAACTGTAGCCTGACTCCAGCCATATAGACAAGATGTAACTGCCATTCCCTCAAACCAAAAGACTGTGCTGTTTTTTGTAATGAAAAACAATGTTTAAATGCCTTATAAATTCTCATTATGTACTACTACATTATGTACTTATGCACTATCAAGAATATGAAACATCTCAGATCACAGCTTTTTAAAAGTAAACAATTAAAAAGTACTCAAGGGCACTGATATGTCTGTGTTAATATGCATTTTAGCATTAAGTGAACATTTTCACATTTTCAGAAATGTGTGGTGTTCAAGACCTGGTGTGGGATACATAGGTATGAAGTACAAAGTACAATTACATCATGTGTAGCACTAAAATACCAATGCACGACTGCTCATTTATTATAAAAGAAGTTTCTTTTTATTTTATTATTTAATCCTTATTTTACCAAGTAGTCTCACTGAGATAAAAAAATATTTTTTCAAAGAGTAACCTAGAGTTGCCCTCCTATTGCTAATAATAAACTAAATATTAAAAAATCACCTGAAACAGGGCAAATAAATAATCTGACAGTCCTAATCATCATAGTTAAAATATGGTAGTTATTAAACAGATACCTGTACTCGTGTTCAACAAGATTCTTGTGAATATGTGCAAGTGTGTCAGACACGCTCTGCAGGAAAAACATAATACACAGATATAAGAGATGAAACACATTAACAATATTTAACCTCAGAAATTTTAGTTAGAAATGCATATACTACATAAAATTCCCTGTAATAATCTGGTGACATACTGATGAATTCTAAAACCCTGAAACATTTGTGTTATAAATTCTTATATGCTTTTATTATAAATTCTTATATGCTTTTATACATTTGTATTATAAATTCATATATGCTTTTATGTGTAGACATAAAAGATCAACGTATAAAACCAGCTAACCAAGCAACAGTATAAGAGTACTGGACGAAGGTGACCTTCTATAGGTCACAAAACGACCTTTGACCTTACCTGAGAGGTGGAGTACGACACTTCTGCAGGTGCCCTCAGGGTGAAGGCGTGCAGGAAGTCCAGCAGGCCGACCGGAACGGTGGAGCTGCACTCAACCAGCTCCTCCACACTCATCAGCCAGAGCCAGGAGCGTGCCAGGAGCGCGTCCACTTCAAACAGGTGCCCCCTCCCCTTCATCAGGTTTATCAACGCCCTGAGAACGAATGTACGTTAACGTGAACTGTGCAAGTGGCACTGGACAACGCGTCAGCCACGCAAATAAACTGTTTAACGGATGAAAGTGTCTGTGAAAGCGCCTAAAAAAGGAAATTAGCTGTGGGAACATCTGCCGGGACTGCCACGGACACGGCGGTGTGGTGTAGCGGTCAAGGAGCAGGACTTGTAACCGAAAGGTTAGATTCCCTTGAAGAATAATGGTGATTATTTAGTGATTACAGGATAAAGGTAATTGTGTTTATGTAGCTTTTAGGGAAATCACATCGTCAGGTTATGCGACACAATCCAGTTACCAATGTGATGCTGCTATATTGAACTAATCATGCGCACATGCACACTGTGATCGTGTGTATGTGGTGCAGCCCGACTAACTGAGAGGCCCATGATTTCATACACTCACGTAGTTGTTATCGGTTCAATCACTTCATATTTAACCACTTAAGGGTGCTGACATAGCGCACCACCGCAATACCTCACACATTTGAAGCTTCTCATATAAAGGCCTGTCCTGAGTGATATAGGTGCATGCTATTCGGTTGAACCCCACAAGCTACTCTCCCACGTCTGGCTCCCCTGTCATTGACAGAGAGGAGTCGGGTCAGTGTGTGCTCACTATCAATCCAAGGATACCCTTTGAAGTAATGTTTTTCCAATTAGGCGCCAGACTCCAGGCCGCAGCAAGGTCGAGCAAAATCAGATCTCCTACAAGGCTTACATAAACTATTTAGGTTGCTGTTGGGTTGCCCTTGAGAAGAGACGGGGTAAGAACGGGACCACGAGAGAGTTGAGGAGTGTGTAAGGTGTGAGACTGTGAGCGCAAGACTTTGTGAGTGTAACATCTGAAACTCTGCTGAGCCAACCATCGCCTGAGAAGCCTTGCTGTATCAAAGACCATCAAGAAGCAGTCTTCTGAAGCATCTCCTTCAACCCAGGCACGGACTAAAGTGTTAACAGTTTTGTTAGTTAGCTTGCAAGTACATTGATATTGAAACAATTTCACCAAACTCCCAACACCCTGCTGGGACACTGCTGTTGTACCCTTGGGCAAGGTACCTAACCCACGATTGCCTCAGTAAATACCCATCTGTAAAAATGGGTAAAATGTAAAAAAAGTCTAACCTAGGTAAGTCACTCTGGATAAGAGCATATGCAAATTGCCATTAATGCATTGCCATTAATGTAATGAAATGTAACTATGCAGGTCACACTGGAAAAAAGTGTCAGCTATGAAAATAAATTATGTAATGGATAAGGGTGTCCATTAAAGAGCCTCAAAAGGAAATTAACTGTTGATTAGATACTATGACGACGTAAACTGGTGATGGCACCTCCTGTCCTGGCTTGTGGTGGTCGTGGCACTGCCCATCTTAAGTCCCTCCAGGCCAGCCCAGGTCACGTCGTACTTTGGGTTGGAGGTGGGAGTGACGGGCTCAAAGGGTGTGGAGGACCCCTTGAGGAGGTGCAGCAACGGGATGGCCAGTATCCAACGGACCATCCCCTCTGACTTCACCGTGGTGACCAACCCCGCCACCACATCTGACAAGCTGGGGACGAGACCGCACGTCAGTGAATCAATGAACGTTCATCTCCCCCCCTCGCCCTTTCATAATGGTTTCTTCCACCACGGTGTCCAAGGGGAGGGAGGAAACAGGAAAGCACACAAAACAGATAAAAGGAAACAGGGAAAGACTTTATTAAAATACAGCCATTCCATATCTTAAAGTTTAACCCGTGAATCGTTAAACTATTACTGTATTCACTTGAAGCAAATGTGTGTGTGCCCACTCTATAAACCACAAACTTTTTGAACTTTAACCCTATGATGCAAGACTGTTTATTTTAAAACAATTAGTCTGCCAAAAGTCACAAAATTTAGCAATGATGGATTTGACTAAAATACAAACCTGTAGACAAACACAGCCCTCCATAATCAAGGTTGTAAACCCCTGGCCTAAAGGCTGACCCTCTCTGTTTCTCAGCCAGTACTTGCTCCCCCATTTATCTACCAATTTTCAGTGCTTACTTGCATTACAGAGATGCTGGTCATTGTCAAAACCCCCGCTAACAATCTGGGATGTCAGAGGCACATACTCTTCTCTGGCAGCAATGCCAAGCACTGCTTGGTTTCACACCACAGTCCCCATGCCAGGCCTGCACATACATGACTGAGGAAGACACTTCGTGTTTATACAGGCAGACTGTTGGCACCTGACTGACCAGCAGAGGTCGCTGGTGTGCGATGGCAGACAAACTCGGGCTGACCCACCCAATCCCATCCCTGGGAAGAAGCCAAATTGTTCAACCACTGCAGGGTCGCGGCCATCGAAGAGCAATGATACAGCCAGCAACGAACGTGGGCCATAGAGCTCAGCTGGCGTTCAAAGCAAAAGCCCTACCCATTGAGCACAGGCTACTCGTTAGCCTGGCTGACACCTTTTAATCAGAAACCAAAAGTGATGCACCTACCTTTTCACACAGGAGAACGATTGGACGAAATCTGTCCAGTACGGGATGAACTCCTCTTTGGGCAGTTTGGGCAGGCACAGTGCCGTGCAGAGGCGGGACAGCTCCCCGTTGTCCAGCTTGAAGCTGTACCTCCTCCAGACGTACAGCGTGATCATGGCAGCCTTCAGGGGGTCCTGGATAAAGGCGCTTTTCCTGTCTCCAGCCTTCTCCAGCTGAGGAGTCACATGTTCCAACACGAACTGCTTCAGCAGGCTGTTCACCTTTAAAAAAAAAAAATAAAATAAATAAAATTAGAAATGCTCTGACCAAACACATGACCATAAGTCTCTCCGTGCCGATTTCACAGAATTCCCATTTTAACTGCTGCTGCTGATCTTCACTCCTGAAAGTTGCACTTCAGTGCAGCACAAATGCAAGCTGTCATAAACAAGCCATCTTTATTGTTTGCCATTGGCGGACATACACCTCATTGCCAGGGTGTTATCCAGCATTCTGACAAGGCAGAACTTGATGTTTGCTCACCTCTTTATCACCGTAGTCTAAAGAATACCACTTTTTATGGGTCTCTTCATACACAAAGGGGTTTGAGAAGACCTGGTGGAACTGGCTAAGCTGGGAGATGAACGCCTTAACGTTAATGTGACTCCAACTGCGGAGGAGATCGAAGATGGTTTCCAGCATGATGTTGCCTGCAATCTCTCGGCCCTGGACAACTTTCCTCCTTTGATCAGGCCACATATATTCTTTCAGGCGTTTCAGCACATTCTTGGACGGCTCGGAACAAATGATGTCGTCATATTGGTGCCATTCACCTGGAAACCAAATAAAATAACACAAATGTTTTGTAAGCTTCTTGCATATACACAGAACACCCAACCATATCTGCATCTGTGTCACAACATACAAACAATATGGTGTGTGTAGGCGTTTGTGCAAACAGGTCATTTGATCTGATGCTGAAGAGAAATCAGACAAGCAGACAAGGAAATGGAGAAACCTAAATAATGATAGCCTTTTATGAGATCATTTTTGAGTTGCCAAAAAACGCATGGACATACCTTCTGCGCTGAGCAAATGACGGTTGATAAAGAGACATCTGTTGGTTGTTTGCTCTGTGTCCAGTTTATAGATATACTCATACTCGTACTTTTCTTTTTTGTTCTTATAGACCAGGTATTTGTATGGTATGGAAATCTCAGCTGCAGTGACTTTGGTTGTCACCAGGCTTCCTTCCACAAAAAACCCATGATCTCCCAGATCCCTGTGAAGAGAAGGTACCATCGGTTTACGGCGCCCTATGTCTATGCTGAATGACATGTCACTTCTAATCTCATATGAATCACTGCTAACAACCCACGCACTCTGTGTTCAGAGCGCGTTGTCTGTAGACACACTCCACATTACACCCTGCTTTGAATGTTGCCTTTGATAGCGTGAGTCATCTGTCATGATTCAAAACCATATCCATTCAGCACTAAACCTGTCTATTTTCTCACTGAACAAAAAAGAAAAATACACGAGTTTCAGTTTTTGATTAAAATATTGTCAACAGTCACACTGGGATCTTAAGACCGTATTTTAATAACAGTTACATGTTTTGGCTACATAGACATGCTGGGCTACAACAAGTGACCCCCAAGGTTGGTGTCCCCTGTCACATTCATGGCTCTTTTTGCTGTCAATCAAATGTACCGGGACACAGTGAGCTCCACGCTGTTGGAGTCCCAGGAGCCGATCCTGCCCCCTGCACGCAGAAACACTCTGTCCTCATCCGGGTCAAACTTGAAGTCCTTCGAGAGCACAGCGTGGAAGTAGATGGTGAGCCTCTCGCTAGCAGGTATCTGCTGACTGGCTGGGGCTATCCTGAAACGCACAGGACAAGAATGAAAAAAGTGAGCCGCCAAATCGTAACACAGCACAGAAACACAGAAGATGTCGGCCAGGGACCCTTCTCAAAATGTACATTTTCCTTTCTTCCCTTCTTTCCTTTTTTAAGAGATTGAGAAAGTACATTTTGGTTGAGTGGTGTCCCAGAAAAAGCACACTGACTGATGTTTTAATTTGTTTTTTTGTAACTGGGGACTTGTGTCAGAGACAAGCCTTTGCTTAAGAACACAAATACAACTAATCTGATGAGTATTATCTGATAAGTACTGTCAATTATATCAATGTTTAATTGCAATTTTCCCTGTAAAAGAAACACATAGATGATAATATTGAGAATGATTCCAGTTTCCCTGTGAACGGCTAGTGAAAATGTGAAAAGCCACACTGCTCACATGGTCCAGGGTCACTCTTTCCTCAAGCTGAATAAACAGGTCTATTCTTGCAATTCAAAGCTGTTTATAATACAACTTCCTTTTAACACTTACTGGTGCCTTTTGGTCTTGTGCACCAATGATACCTTTTAAAACTAGCAGAGTGTGAATCTATAGCATTTGTCATCTTTGTCGGGCCATGAAATCTAACTGGCAGCCCGTAAACCTTTTGTACTGCTATCAATGACAACCTTCCGATTCTTATTTTCAAGAACAAAACCTTTTCCTGCAATTTTCCATCTTACGTCAAGTTATTTTTAAGCAGACATCCGCTAAGTCCACACTTAAATAACTTGTTTGTTGTAATTTTAAGGTCGTTAAATGTTTTCAGGCAACCGTTTGGGTGGTGGGACGTCCTGTTTCTGGGCCACAGCCTCACTGTCCTCGTTCGGGCTGTCCCTCTGTTCCTTCTGGGACCCTCGGGTCTGGGCTCTCGTGGTGGAGGCTCTGGCCGGGCTGGCAGACCGTTGTACCTGCGCCTGCTCCACCTTCACCTTCGGCTCGCCACCGCCCGTGGCCCTGCTGGGGGTCTGCTGGGAAAAGGGGACAAAAATGCCAACAGTATGAGCTACCTGCCAAGTATCTTTGATCAAGGGTACAACTGCAGTAGCCACCTGGGATTCAAGTTTGTAAGTCTGTGTTCTGTCTAGTCCATTTCCCTAATTGCTATGATAAACAGCCATCCCCATTCTTTATTTATGTATATATGTATGTATGTATATTACGTATATATGTGTGTTAGTACACACGTGTATACATGTATCTGTGGGTTTCAGGTTTTCTGGTTGCTCAACCAACTGGCATCCATCCTATCATTCATTTCTAAAATGGGCTCTACCAACACAACATTAATAAGTCACTGTGTTACCTCTGTCCTGCTCTGAGGACCAAACACCATCTTCTTGTCTCCCGAAGGCCCCGTCTTGGCTTCCTGGTTCTGTTGGGAGGCCGGGCCTTTCTTCTTGGTTAGATTCGTCACGTTGGCGTTCTGGTCCAGGCTGGCGTTCTGACCGGCGGCGGCCTGCTGCGTGTTTACCGCATCCTTCCTCCCCTTTGTGCTCTTGTCGCTGTCTGCCTGCTGCTTGCTTTTCGCTGCCTTTGGAGTCCCCTCCTCCTTGCTCAAGGGACCTGGGTGCTTGGGGGGATCCGCCCCCGATTTCGAGGGAGGAGCGGGCGTGGCAGTCAGAGCTGCCTTGTAGGATCGCTTTTCAGGCTTCTGGGGTTCGCCGTTTTCCTCCATGCTCTGGACAGCGTCCTCGCTTGCAGACTGGCTTTCGTCTGCGTGGGGCCGCTGCGCGGGAGGACTGGGTGAGGGCGCGGCGCACGGCTGATGGGCACCGGTCTCATCCAATGGGCTGCCTTCAGTGAGATCGTCTGTAGCCCCACCCTGGTCCTGCAGTGAATCGGGCCTCTCGTCCATCGCGCTGACCGAGCTCTCGCTGTCAGACGACCCCGCCCCATCTTGCATTTTCTCACTTTTTCTGTCGACCAGCGAGATGTCGGAGAGGTCGGAGGTCAGCGAGGCAGGGTCCTCACTATCGTTGGTCTTCTTCCTGTTTTTCTTCTTCTTTTTTCTCTGTGTGAGGAGAGGAGGAGTTAAAAATACGCACTACGTCCTCTTTTTCGGTCATAGAAATGTCTTCCCAGCTAACTCTTTTCTAACTTTTCATTATTTTCAGTTACTAAACCAAAAAAAAAAAAAAAAAAAACCCTAAACCTGCAAAGTTATTCAAACAGCATTCTGTGGTCCCAACCATGAACATATACCCTTCAAAAGCTAATCCAGTCACTTCAGTAAGACAGATTTTAAATAACAGATCATAAAGAGTTCACAAAGCCTTATAAAACTGCATTAAGATCCATTAAGAACACTTGATGACCTGGGATATTCCTCATACTTAACGTTGCTTTTTTTATCACTACACGTTAATCAGCTCTGAACCTTTTTCTTTGGGTTCTCCTTGGCGTCCTCGTTCGGCCGTTTCGGTGAAGCATTAGCTGTCGGGTTGTTGTTTGCCTCCTCTTCTTCCACCTTGGACCCTGATCCACTTTCCCCCTGTTCCACAGATACTGGAGGTGCCTGTGGAGACTGAGCTGCAACTGATACAGAAAAAAAAAGCTTGTTTGCAAAAACACTGCTGCAGGGTCATGAGACAGAAGAGAGAGATAAACAGACAATCATGCTTAATGTGATACTTCTCACACGAATCGTTGTTCATTAATAAAACAGCAGGTCACATTTCGATCTTCGATCAGTATGTTGGGGTTACGCTTTTTGACCGGCACTGAAAAATTCGTGTCAGTGCCTGTCAACCTCTGAATCAGCATCTCCACCACCCACTCTGAGGTCTCCGTTAGCATTTCGCTGTATAAGCCCCATCCCCCACACATGTAATGCAATTAGGAGTACAGGGGGTCTCTAAAATGAACCCCAAAAACAGGCTGCAGGCCCATTAAATTCTGCTGAAACATGTTTTTATTGAAAACCATTTTTATGTGAATGTACTTGTGGTATGAAAAATAACAAACGGCACACCTTAAAGCATCCTATCCGAGTCTCCACTTTACACACTACAGCTCCCTTTTCAAAATAACTATTAGTAGTAACTATTAGTAGTATTGGCAGAGCAAAGATGACATACGTCGCAGGAGAAGATGGGAAAAGGACCCCCAGACACGTGACTGACGACTAACCAAAACGACTAAAGTCCAAACACATGATTGCTGATTGTCAGAGTTACATAAAATTACTACAGACTATAGATTGAATCTGCATACATATACTATACAATGAGAAGATCTACAGACCGCCGGTCAGATGTCAGGGCCCACACAGTTCCGCTATCGCTGGTACAGACGGATGAATTCTAACCCTGTGCCGGAGCTTTACCTCCATCCTTCCAGTCGGGGTTCCTGAGCCATTCCACTACACAGCACTTCATGTTTGTTTTACATACGGCGTTTGACTCATTACACCGCTGTCGTTCAAATTATCATTCTTCCCACTTTATGGTACCAAAAACCGGCCGTTATTAATATCGGAGTTCTGATATGACCAACCAGTCTGCTGCTACACATCACAGTCACACCCCCCCCCCCCCCTCCTCCTCAATGCTAAGTGCCCAAATATCCACGAACACCCATATTATGATTATTGTAGTTTATTTTCAAAACAGTACTAATAAAACTGTCAAAGTTGAAACATACATTACTAACGAATGGTACGTCGCAAAAGTTTAGATGTTCTGGTGAAAAGCAAGGTGTCGTAGAATACCTCAGGTTTTGCACAGTTTCCATAACAAACAAAGGGCATTACTTACCTTGCGGCAATTTGAAGCCACATTCGCTGCAGAATTTGGCTTTTTCCTCCACCAAAACATGATCACACGCCGGGCACTTCATCTTGAATTCCCCCGTCTAAGGTCTGTGTTTGAGATTCAGAAAAAGAAAGCTAACTTTTGTTTCGTTTTCCTTGCAAAGGAGAAGACGGCTCGCGCATTAGGTCATGCGCTGTACGACTAGCGCGAAGAAATGACTTCCAGTTTCACCCCTGCCTGGAGATGCTGGCTGGAGATGTTGTAATGAATCAGAAAATAACAATAATGAATTGCAGGACTCCATGATGAGGAGTCTAGAAATGATTCGCGAATTACTACCTGGGTTGCTCTGCTGACATTTGGGCGACCCCGCCTAACTTTACCAACGAACATTTGACTGGTGAAACAGTTCATCTTAACATGTAAGCAGCTTCAACAATCTTATGTTCATCCAATGACGTAATAGGACTACAAACTAGAGTTGCACGCTGTGTTGTAACTAGGAGGTAAACAGCTAGCTCCCAACCAAATGCATGGTGCTAGACCCATCCACCTTCTACGCTACAACGTTACCTTAGCTAGTCCGTAACTACCTACCGGATCACAGCAAACGGTGCGATGCTGTGCAATACAGCGCAATGCAGCGAATACAAATACTGTGCTTACTGATATAATTAGCTGGCTAGTTATCGACTTTTGTTAAACTGCTATCCTGAACCTACACCTGACATGTTGGAGGAGCACGAAGTCTCCTTCTCGCTCAATACTAACCATATCCAATCGCTTCACAGACAATTCGCATTGATGTGACGCATTAACCAATAGGAAATGGGGTGCTGACAAACTAGCCAATCACTGTAAGCCGATTGCCAACCCGTAACGCCCATACAAATACTTAGTTTTCAGTTACTTCCTGTTTGGTACGCTCGTTCAAGAGGTTAACTTTACATTTAACCTACTTACCTAAACACACTTCTTTAAAATAAAGGAGAATAAAGTCATTTCTCTGATTCACCGCAAGCTGTCAGTCTGACAGCCTCCATGCCAGTGTCACACCGTGTAGCAAACGAATGACTAGCCAGCTACGGCGCTGTACTAATATCAAATATCTAGCGTCAGCGAGTTACCCTGAGAGTTAAGTGGATATTCATTTCTACCTGTGCGACGTCATCTCTTGACAGGTTACTTAGTGTACGCATCTAGCTGGCGAATTATTTAACCAGTCATGTAGCAAACGATTTCGCCGGGTAGAAAGTTAAGGCTGTCCACGCACTTTTCGGCAAGGCACTGTAGATTGCAACATTGAGGCCTCGTTATACAGAAACCAACTGATAGGGACCGAGGCTAGGTAGCTAGTTAGCTAGATAGCGGGCTACATTACGACAGGTAGCCAATGACCAATTCTTCAAATCACAATTGCAACATGGTAGTTATTGCAGTACCAAAATGTATAACTGCAAACATTTCATTGAGTATATCAGCATAATGTCGTGTAGTTTGTATAAACAGGAAGACGCAATGAGAGTACTGTACAGCTATGAACTGCATTAAAATACCCAGGTGGGCAGAAGTTCGCGATGACAAGGTTTGACATAACGGTAGAGCAAACATTAATTAGTTAACAATAGCTACCTTGGAGAATAGCACGATTTCCGGGTTTCGTTCAGGAATACGCTGTTTGCAGATAAATCTCTGCGCAGTCATCTCCACATAGCTACACGAGCTCCTGGTTAAACAGGAAAAGTTTCGTTTCACGAACGGGCGTCAACAATTGATGCAGCTTTCCCTTTCGGATCGTCACCATAGTCTAGCCAAGGGGGGCTTCCGCCTTATTAATATTCCAACGAGCAAGAATAGGTCCGGGGAATTTCCAATGAGTTATATGAGCGTCCTCCATAAAAAACGAAAGGCATTTTACTCTCGGGCTGTTTTTATCCTGTCTTGAACACTGGGGCATCAATCAGATTTTATTATGGAAATTAGCAGGGTATATTGCATAGGGCTATTCCTGAGTGCACTCCTCAACAGAGCACGCAGAAAAAGTGCTAGTATGTTGTATAGCCTATTTTTATGCAGTCCTGGCGCGCTGTTTTTCATGTGCTTGTTCACCATTTTGATTATGTTTAAAACTAAATATCGCAGAAGGCGCGCAGAAATCTAATGGAAGGTGAACTCCCGTGCCGCGAGGAGAAACAGCCGTTTATCTCAGGCGGTCCTTCATATCACGCCTGTCCACATACTTATGGGCTGGCCAGCTGGCAGACTTCATGGGGAAGTCCCTATCACCACCCCGAGTGGATCGATGCCCAGGTTCCAGAAGGTTCCCTGCATTCACCCTGACTCAGCATCCGCCACCCCCTCACTCCACTCTTCCCTGTCTCTTTGACGGCGACGTCTACAGCCGCTCTGATGTGCAACCATTACGTTCCATACGCGAGAATACAGTATTGGCGGGGGACGTGGGTTTTGCAGCACTTTAACCTTAGCCTGAATCAATCAGATTTTATTTTCCTTGTGAATTTAGGGGAAACGAAATCTGATTGATTCAAGGGGGAAAAAAATAGACACATAAGTCCAGAAATCTAGGAAGAGGCTGTTCTGTGGTGTTTGTAGTGCAGACTGTAAAAATGCAGGAGCTTATGCACAGTGCTAAGGACTCATAATTATAGGAAGTTTTCTGAAGAGTTTGGAGGGTTTCACTATTCAATATGACTAAATATGAGTGGTGCAATGATAGAAATTAAGGTTCAACAATGCAAGATCAGTGTTAAGTATAAAGTATACATTTATTTATTATATTACAGTACAGACTTCTGTATCTTTGGGTGTACCCACCTTTCCATTCATAAAAACAAAGCACTTCAAGGGAGGTGAAGAAATTCTGATCCTTACAGACAAGTTGGTTGTACATATTGCCATCATCACCATCACCATCATCATTCATCACCATCATCATCACCCTCATTATCAGCAGCAGCATCATCATAATCACCATCATTTACTACCCCACAATAAATGTGACAAACGTACAGAATATTGTGCACTTTATGAAATACCAGCATGAAAGTTCTCCAGTCTGTACAGCCTACCTACAAACCTCAGAACTGTTGTGGGTGCATCGTTACATGCCCAACACACTCACTCCAGTTAAAGTGCTCTATCATCCAGGATGTGGCTAATGACCCTGTGACAGCATCTTGCAGCAACAGCACCCTCAAGGCACGCATCCAGACCCACTGGCTGAAACAGGCTCACATTGCAGAGAACGGAAACGTGCTTCCTCCCTTCTGACATTTTGTTACGTTTCAATATCTACTTGTGTGGCCGACACCTCTGTGCAAAAAAAAAAACACTACCAGCTTGAATTGTACATATATGTTTGCACTGCTGGTTGCCTACCAAAATAATTCATTCTAAGTATCTTGGTGAAGGCTATAATGGCAGTCCATAGCAAGAATTGAGCCTGCAACCTTGCAGTCCTGAAGAGAGATTTTGGGTGCCCTGCCGTAACCAACGTTGGCAACCCCCTCCTTGCTGGTTGGCCGATAAGGCAACATGGCTCACAATGGCAGCAAGGATGCAGGGCTGGAGGTGACACGGAGCTGTGTGACGTACATGGCCGTGCTCTGCCACATGCAGGTGTGGCCTCACCTGAACCCCCTGGGCCCCATCTATAGGCAACATGAGGGCAGTACCATGCAGACAATACAAGGGGCCCACCCCTGTGATGGGTAAACTGCTGTGTGCTTGGGAGGCAAGTGCCACCTCACAGACGCTCTTTCCTTAGCACATATGACCAGGAGAACAGTATTTGTGCCTATTTGCCTGCTGAAAAGGTTCAGCTGTAGTTTCCTGTCATGCTGTGCATCCAAAACGTACAAAGTTCAAAACCATTCCTTCACGCTTTCAGCACATTTCAGTAAACACGAAAGTGGAACTCTCATAAACCCGTCTGCATTGCTCAATGCATGTTTGCATTGCTCAAGTTTCTCCCAAGGCGTTTAGTGGAATTTCATGAAAGAAATATCTTCAGGAACGCAACCTGACATTGATAGTTTCAGATCAGAAACAGCGTGAGAGTTTGGAAAGGAAAAATGGCCAATGCGTGAGACGCACAAATGTGTTCAATTTTTTTCACACAAGTCACAAGTTGTGTGACCCAGAGTCTTCATGAGTCCTTCTAAAGCTCAGTCCTGTGAAACTGTGCAGAGAGAGCACGCTGGAAACAGCCACTCCCGCCACAATCCCGTACTGCACCTCCCAGAAACTGGCCAGGAAGGTCACAACAAAAGGTAGCAGCTCCTTCAGCCCTGTGGAGAGGAATGGAAAATAGCGTGGGGTTGAATAGTAAAGTAAGCCTCACTTGTTTGTTCCTTTATTTGACAGTGTCCTCCCTCTTTTCTGCGGTGGTCAAGACTCTGGTCCTGGGCCAGGAACATGACCTCGTGACCTTCAGGACTGCAGAGCAAGCAGTCCAGTGAGAGAATGCCAGACAGCCACGGCCTGCCACCTCACTGTGATGTCACAATGAGGGTAGCCCTGGATCCCGCCCTCTGGCCACACTCACCCTTGTCCTTCCAGATCTCCTGGGCCACATTAAGGTCCACGAGGGGGGCCACGGAGGAGATGATGACAGCAGCCAGGGCGGCCTTGGGGACGTAGCCGAAGAGCGGCATGAGGAAGGCCAAGGAGAGCAGCACAATCACACCTGTAGGGGCGAGGGGGGTGACTGTCAAGGTTTCTCAATAAGGTTTCAGATATATGGTTCACGACCTATCAAATCAAAGAGGCCTGTGATATTGCTTAGTTATTTTGTCCAGAAAAAGACACATGCACGATCATCCATTTCCAGGTGCTGGGCTGATTGACACAGTATGGGTCAAAAAGGTTGTGTTCTTGTTATACCACGCAGTAAAGGAATTAGTGGAAGGAACAGCAGTGTTTAAGGCTGCTCCTCTGTCAGTGCTACTTCATCTCCCTCATATTGTAGATGTTGCTGTACGTGTGTGGGCATGTTCGTGCAGTATGTGCATGTCCCGTTCCCCACGCTGTGATGCGAAACGCAGGCGTTTGTGTTGGCTCACCAGTCACGACGCCCCCCGCTGGGGTGCACACCCCAGTCTGCGAGTTCACTGCGCTCCTGCAGGGACACAATCACACCAGGAGGGGGCAGTCATGCACCGCTTTAGAAACTTACAAAATCTGGCACCCAAAAGGGACTGGCCAAAGAACTCAGACTCATAAAAGAATTTTTAGTAATTATATGAGTTGTTTCATAGATGGATCTCCATTTACCTACAGCGATCCACCCACTATAATTACATTACATACTACCTTGCTTGCTTTTTAAGATCTTACAGTACACTTTCTATGCAAATGTACTGCACTGTGTTTTAAAGCTAGGCACCATTTGGGTTTCAACCCCGTACCCCACTGGTACAGAATGCTATACCCCAACCATGTCAGAAATGTATGTCACAAGTATGAGCGCATGAGATCATAAGAATATAATGATGTTAAAAATAAGCCATTTGGACGGTTCATTATTTTGCCCATATCTGAAATAATTACAGCTAAAAAACTTGATATTGCTTATTGATATACTGCTTCCCATTCATCATAAATATGGGAGGCTATAACAACAACAAAAGCAGAAATAAGGAAATTATCCATGAATATAGATACATTTTAAAAAGAGCAGCTCTCTGGGGTTTGCCTACCTTCCAAAGCTGCCTGTAACGGGGTACGCAGAGACGAAGGAACCCAGGATGTTAGTGAGGCCTGCAGAAACGTGTGGGATACAGAGTCTGAGTGACACCAATGTTTGCACTCATGTCATGAACCCCAAGACACTGTTTACTGTAGAATGATTACAGTGTAGATGTTCAGTACTGACCGATTGCGAAGACCTCCTGGTTTGTGTCGATATGGTAGTTGTTCTGGCTGGCTTGGAGTGGAAGAGGAAAGGTAAAGGTGTGCATATTAGTTAAGCTGTAAGAGTATGGTAGTATATAATAGTATAGCATAGTATTGTAATAGTAAAGTTTAAAATAGTTACAACATGAGATTTTGATTAGTTTTGTCCACCCACAGACACTCCATAAATATGAATATGCAAAATATTTTTAAAAATCTAATCCCCTGATTGCACACCCATAGAGCTAGAGAGATATTACTTGTGCCCTGTGTTTGATATATCAGTTAGGCGAATATAAGCAGGAGATACAAGCACATGGCAGTCTGATTTTACCTCATACAGCAATGAAATACGTCATAATACACCAAAAAATATGTTGTTCAGCCCAACACTATATTGCAAATACATTTAAAATATATTAATTCAAAGCAGAAACATATTACAATACATCAAAATGGCACCAATTAAAACATTTTAAATACATTGATTGAGCTTAAAAATAATACTCTCTAGAAAATATTTACAACATATTGTCTTTTGTTTGGGGAGGTGAATGACAAATATACTTACCGAAGGCCTTTGCTATAGCAATGCTCTCCAGCAGTCCCATAAGTGGAATAATTACCAGGCCTGCCCCTAGATCCTAACACAAGGACACAGGCACAGAGGAGCCCATTGAGGTTTGGAAGAAGGCACTCAGACCAAGGAGTGACGTCTGAAGAAACACTGTGTTCTTATGCTGGGAACAGTGCTGGATTCTTTCTCCCTTTCTTTCTTTCTTTCTTTCTTTCTCCATTTATTTTGTTCTTTTGTTTCTCTCTTTCTTTCTTTCTTTTGTTTCAGACAGATGAAGCTACAGAGTCTGAAAGCACAGGTTATGAAAGTATTTTATGGATTGGCAATCGAGCGGACAGTTTTGGTCCTATAGGGCAGCAATCCTGCTTTCTTCAAAACATTACTACTCTCAGATGTGCGTGTGTGTGTATGTGTGTGTGTGTGTGCATGTGTTTGTGTGTGTGTGTGTGTGGATGGGGGGGTCTAAATTGGTCAAGCCAGCGAGCAAACAGGTGAGTCTGACATTGAAGTGGCTAGCTGGTGTGAGAGCTTCATGATGAACCTGTCCCAGGCTGAGGAACTGGAATACAGCCACCAGCAAAGACATGGCAAAGAAGTGCCTCTCCGTGCAAACAGCATTAGGTCCACATGGGGAAAAAATTACCCAATAATCTTTGCTTTAAATGTCAAAAATGTTAAACTATAATCAAAAGTTTTACAATTTTTTTTCCAATTCTCAAAATTTCAACTTCAATCTTGGAATTTTTTTTTTTTACTTTAATCTTGAAAATGTTCACATTCCTCTCAAATATTTAATTTTTAAATTAAGGGCTTTGACTTTTAAAGGCAAAAAGAGATTATCCTTGTTTTTGAAGGGTGTGTTTCCACATCTGATGATGAAAAATCATGCCCAAGGAGAAAATTACACTGATAGGTCAGAAATATATGTAACCTGATGTGCATACAACAGAAAAATTCTACCAGCCTACTGTACAAATATATTATTGCAGTTTCCCTTGAGGCTGCCTCAGGAATGCATGGCTCACTGCCTCGTACCTGCGCAATCTCCCCGAAGGTGATCACCGCACCATCGGGCGTGGTCTCAGAGAAGGGCGGGGCTCTGAGCGGCGGGAGGCCCTGGGAGGTGCTGCCCATGATGGTGAACACCCTGTGCCCGGACACCTCGCAGGCGTACGCCACGGCGGTGGCTGTGACCACCACCAGGGCGCAGCGTCCTGAAGGAGTGGGAGAGAGAGAGGAGTCAGGCATACACTGTGTCCTCAGGGGACACTTGGGCAGCAGTGTAACATAGTGGTTAAGGAGCAGGACTTTTAACTGAAAGGTTGCCGGTTTGATGCACTACTGGGGGGCAACTGAGGCAATTCTGGGCACTTTACCCACAATTGTCTCAGTAAATATCCAGTTGTACAAAGAGATGACATTGTAAAAAACTGCAAATGATGTAAGTCTCTCTGGATAAGAGCACTTGCTAAATGCTAATGCTAAATAATATAATGTAATGTAGTGACACTTAATTCTGCTCCCTGAAGAGTATCCTTCCTTTTACTACACTGTTGCCATTAAACACCCATGTCATATTTATGGCTTGGAGTTAATTTGACCTTCTCTGGAAAAGAATTCTGAAAGGTGGAAAATATTCAAATATTAAACCCAGGAAAAATGACTGAACCAACAAACCAACCAATGGATGAACCAAGCACCCAGCCGGTAGATGGCCATTACAGTTTAAACATTTCCAGAGTTCTCTTTCTCATACAAAAGGAGCCCGAGGGTGCTTTGGCAGGAAGCTCCAGAGGCATTAATGAAAAGGGTAGTTTTATCGACGGCAGCTACTCAAGCCAGCAGACACAAGGATTTTACCTGTGGCAAGGCCATGTAGCAGGATGTGGCCTGATGGGTCCCCTGACCCGTGTTCCAGGGAGTTCTTCATGTGTGCCAGCGCCACCAACAGGCCAAGGCAGAGCAGGCCTAGGATCACGTCGCCCACCCTGACCACAGGAGGGACAGACCAGAGCACCATCAGAATGCATCCTTCCCTCAGTGGTAGAATCACTGGCCATCTTCTGATGCACCGAAGACCCACCTCTTCAGATTTCCTCTTGGTTCTGCCTCAGAACTCCTGCTACTTGTTTTACTAGTTGTTTATTTTGTGTGCAGTACTGGGATGTGTTTTGATATCGGTGATATAGTGACTGTGATGTAAGGTAGTATACTTCACCTTCCTTGTCTACTAAGGTTGCAGAAGTTAACTTGTGATAGTGCGTGAATAGTGTCATGCTCACACTCACTGGTCTGGGAGTGTTGTTAGCCTGTTCTGACACTGTTATTCATTCAACTTGATTACCTAAACTTAGTTCTTTTGTGCTGTATGTCACTCTAGCTCTAAGAGCATCTAATAAATGAATGCAATATAATGTAATTCCTTTGCCTCTGGGCCAGTGGAGGAGTGGAGGAGGGGTGCCCGAAAAAGGGAAAAGGGTACGGTATGGAAACCTACCTGGACTCGGGTGCCTTGCGGAGCGTGTGGTAGATCTGCAGGAAGAACTGCTGCGGAACATCCCCGAGTCCCAGTATGTTCTACTCACGAGATGGGAAAAATTGCACACTCAGTAAAGGAGCAGTACACAGTTGTGTTTTGGCAGATCATGTAGCTTAGCAGCAGCACATCACTTTGTCTACAGAAATCTTTCACTAATAATAGCAATAATTACAATGAATTTTGTTCATGCGGTACCTTTTAAGGATCTCAAAGTGCCATAAGGAGAAAGGCAGAATGTTACTCTATTTCCTTTGCCAAAAGCCCCACCACAATTGCTTAAACGGACAGCTGCAGTGAAGAGGAACACCCCCCAACCCTTACCTTCAGCTGTCCCACACCGATGGTGACCGCAGCGGCACAGGTGAAGCCCTTGATCACCGAGTGGGAGATGAGGTCCAACAGGAACCCTGCAGAGGAGCATAGCGAGTTGGACTCTGTCAGCAGCCAGCTGGGTTACGAACGACAAAACGTTTCTACTCTAAAGGACCAAATGCATCGCTACGACGACTGGAAAGAGCTGAGAAAGTCTACAGGGAGCTACAGGACAGCATTAGCTCAGTTCCTAGCCACTGCAAAAGTAAATACCGCTAGCTGAGTAAAGCTCTCCTCATTTCCTCATTTCTGTGCTTATGTGGTCACCCAAGTTTGACTTGACTAGGCAACTAACAAACTGACATCACTGATTTTATTAATAACTACAATAACAATGTTGGTAATAATAATAAAAATAACAATGATAATAATAATAATGCTTAACACAAGAGGCAAAACAGCTAAATAATAAGTGTGCACATCAATCTGACTTACTGCATAGTGTGACGACTCAACACATTAACATTTATTCATTTGGCAGACGCTTTTATCCAAAGTGACTTACACAGGTGACAGTTGTTTTACAATGTTATCCATTTATACAGCTGGATATTTACTGAGGCAACTGTGGGTTAAGTACCTTGCCCAATGGTACAGCAGCAGTGTCCCAGCGGGGATTGAACCGGCAGCCTTTTGGTTACAAGTCCTGCTCCTTAACCACTATGCTACACTGCCACCCACAACACACGAGACTCTCTAAGTGCTGTGTTCCTGCACAAGCAGTAAATCAGGGTAAGACCACTTCCAAGCAGCAGGCGGCGGGTTCTGACATAATGCAGTTGGGTCGAAACACAGCTCAGCACAGCTGCTCAGCAAAAAACAACTTTCTCAACCGCAGAGGACCGGTGACCCGAGCTGGGATTCGAACCCGCAGCCACCCGAGCCCAGCGCCACTCACCCAGCCTCAGCATGGCCATGATCACCTGGATGACGCCGCACAGGAAGGTGAGCAGCACGGCGTAGACGGGGTCGTGGTGCACGTGCGAGGCGCACAGGAGGGACATGATCCCCGTCGGGCCCAGCGTCAGGTCCTTCGCCGTCCCGAAAACGCAGTAGACGAATCCGCCCATGAAAGCAGAGTAGAGGCCGTACTGTGGGCCGGTGGGCGAGAGAGAGAGGGAGAGAGGGAGAGAGAGAGAGAGGGAGAGAGAGAGAGAGAGAGGGAGAGAGAACAGGGCTACTCAGAATCAGATGGAAGCCAACATCAAGCAGAGCTGGTGACAATGAGGAGGGGGAGTGTGCCTGGGAAGCGGAAGCTGACTGTTGGCAATGAAGCACCAGGCACATCCAGAAGGGTATGAGGATACCATCAACTCCTCAGTACAGCACATATTCTGGACTTTGGGGACAACAGGAAATTAACAACAGCATACACTTGAAACTCAAAATGCGATTAAAATGGGACTGCATATTATAAAGAAGTATGCCATTTTCCAATGTACAATTATAGGGAGGTTAATTGCACATTGTACTTTCAGTTGGTATAGTTAAATAGCTATAACATAAGAACACAAGTCATGACAGAGGAAGCACAGCCACAGTGCTTACCATCACACTGTATGTTGAGACAGCCCTTTGGGAATCTTTTACAAGCTGCCCTATGAAGTGTGCCTCTAAAAAGCATTATTCAGATTCAAATACAGAACATCCTGACCTGATCCTGCCAATGCGTTTCTCATCTGCCACATATCAAAGCATACATTAGTTACAAATCAAAAGGAGACTGCAGGGGGGAGCAAGTACGTTCAGGGAGGACAGTTATGGAAAAATGTCCCAGGATTGCTCTCGAGACATTATGGCATCCTTCATGACCAAATTCTGCATAGTCGTGGATGAATAAATTCCATTCCACATAAGTATCAATTCACACAGTTTACAGAAAGAATTCAGGATATCAAACTTCAACAGGACAATGGGAGTGCCCCACTTGGGAATGAAGCCGGCAACCTCCACAGCGTAAGTCTAACTCGTTAACCGCTACAGCACAGCAACATTTTGTTACCGGTTTCTCCTCACAGGAAGCAGTTATAAGAACCGTGATCTTTAGGGTGTTCTTACGACTGCATTAGTTTTAGGGAGTCATGCTATGCACGCATCCTCTCCTATTTACTGAACTTTTGGAGAAATAAACATGTAGGATGTGCTAAATAGGGTGAGTAGCTATTTAAAGGTCAGTGAAATGTCAGACGTTTGGCACTCTGAGAGATGAGGCATACCACACATTCACCTGCACAGGTAGGCCAGCTAACTCAGAGCCAAACAATGTGGGTGATCCTTCTGATTTTAAGGTCAGAAGTTTGGTTTTCTGCCAAACAGGGCATGTCACACACTTACCTGCACAGGTAGGCCAGGTATATCTGAGTTAAACTTCTTTAAAAAAAAGCCATGTCACACACTTACCTGCACAGGTAGGCCAGCTACCTCAGAGCCAAACAGGACAGGTAATGCTGCTAATTTAAAAGGTCAGAATTTTGACTTCTTAAAAAAAAGGCGTGTCACACACTCACCTGCACAGGTAGGCCAGCCACCTCCGCGTAGGCCAGCGCAGTGGGCACAGTGGTCAGCCCAACCGTGGCCCCAGCGATCAGGTCCATCTGCAGCCAGGCCAGGCGGTACCTGGGCAACCACCCCAGGATCGGCAGCCGTGCCTTCAGGGTGCAGTGGGAGCAACACGCCGTCATGCACCTGGCCTGTAGGGAGCGCTCTGTCTGGGGCTCCATTGTGATTTATACTGTGTTCCCCTGCTGCAGTGGGCCACAGTCCAGCTTACCCACACACAGCTGGGACTCCCCTACTTCAAGTTAACAGAAAAGGAAACATTATGATAAAAACTTGACAAGACCACGTTGGTAGAGGACAGCAACATTTCAGAAAAAAGCAAATACTCTTTTTTTGCTTTCTTTTTTTCCTCTTTCAAAACTGTAGTTGCAATGCTTATAAGTACCAGAGCAGGTTCCAACGTAGCTTAATTGGCCCTCTACAAAGACCTGCGTAATATGTTAAAATAACCACAGAGCAATTCTGTAACGAGTCCTTGGGCTCAGGAAACTAGCTTTAGGTTTCTGGCGAACACAGGGGAAAGGTGCCCTACTCAATGTTCCCTGAAACACCAGGTAAAGAGGGAGTTTCATCGTCAATACGCGAAAGCTCCTTCACGCAGAAGACACGTAACGTTCTTTCCCGATAGATACGCCCACAATCACTTACCTTTGAACGTGTAGTAGACTGCCCCTGGTATTCAACTGGAGAGCGAATTATAAATTCAAAGCCGATTATATTCAAGCCCTAATATATCATCCCTATTCTGCCGATTTTGTAAATCATAATAGTTTAGAGATTAATATCTACAGCCTATAAATATGAGGTCTGGAAAGTTTTTTTTTTTCAAGAGCGAGCAAAGGAAAGGTTGGTATTCCTGAGTAACTCGCTCTCAACTGACAGATCACTGTAACTCAGACAAGAAAAGATCTTCGCGTGAGCAAACAAAGGCAGCCACGCAATGTACACAAAGGTACGAGAAAACATCATAACATTCAAATGCGTCATCATTCATTCTACGTCAATCAGAAATATGCCTTAATGACAGGGCACTAATGCAACAAAACTGTATCTAACGTTTAGAAACGAAGTAAGTCTAAAAGTACTTACCTTAATGTCCACTGTCTTCGATGCGTTTTTGTTAATCCCTCTTAAATGGAAGTGTTGAGTTGCCTTCTCCTTATTTTATTTGACCTACTATATTCATTTGATAGTAGGTTACCCGAACCATTTCCTCCTGTGCATTTCCTCCTTTCAGCCGAAGGGAGTTAATGAAACTTTGTCCGCATTTTGTTAAGAGAAAGCATATAGACCCGGGTCCTTTGGTTGAGGCGTGTAGAAGCAGCAGCGGAGGTTGCCGGCTTTCATCCACGCAGCAAACCAAATATTTCAACAAACTGGAAAAACTTGTCAACAGATCTTAGGTGTTCGGTTACTCCAGCCAAACTGACGTCATTTTCGAAGTCCCTTCGGTTTCGTTGAGCTTCACCAAAGTTTTTTTTTATATGCATTCGGCTTTGCTTTTATCGTATTATAAAAAGGAAACTTTTACATTTATTTATTTACTATGAAAAAACAAATATGAATAATAATACTTCAATTAATATTTCAAGTTGTAGGACGAACAGAAGTGGTATATTTCACTCCACATCTCTCTGGGAGGATTTGATTCTTATAAGCCATTGACTCTTAAAAGCAGAGCTCCAAATGATATAACTTGTGCTGTGGTGCCTGCCCCGTTGGAACTATTTTATATTCATATTTACAGTTTTCGATGTATAACACCTGTTGGTTGCCTACGAGTGCAGCAATGTTACTTCCTTATAAGGTCTGACAGCCACCTGCTTTGCGGTGAATTTTAAAGCCTTACTGTACTGTTACATACACGCCACACGGTGGGGATATAAGACAGACAGAAATTAACGCTCAGCTAGCCGAATACCCTCGCACAGATTTGATACAGTGCGTAGTAAATTTGTAGTTTGAGTGTCGTAATACAGAGCGGGGTTTTACACACTGAGATAGAAATATCCCGTACAACTGCAGTGTCAGTGCGCACTGTTGCGTACTTTTCGTCACTGCAAGAAAAAACTGCGATGCAAAATGTGAGGTGTAAGTGTTCCCTTAGAATAGCGTTAAATTTTAAACACCTGAAGAATGTTAATGAAACATACAGCTAAAGCCGGAGAATGCATCCAGTGCAGTTTTAAAAAAAATCATATAGGCTACTTTATGAAGCAGTGATTTGGGTGGATGATGCCGTGTCGTAGAACACATTCGTTCTAAAAAAAAAAAAAAAAACAAATCACCTATACTCCTGTAAATCTAAAAGCATGCTGTTTGGATCAACGTGAAACGATATAAATTTAAAGAGATAAGTCAACGTGACGGTCAAAGCAGTCGAAAATGAGCACGCCTCAGCGAAGAATAAAAGACAAGACTTCTAGATACATTTACCCTTTTTGGACCCACATCCCGTGCACGTTGGGAATTATGCCGTTGTATAACTATCGGCCTGAATGATTTTGTGAATGTTTGGCATTAAGATCCAAGCAATGTCTTTTGACACATTGTTTTGCTTGTTTGAATAGGCCTATGTATTAGTTTCCTTTTCTTTAATCTTTAGCGGTGCATTTTCCAGTTAACCAATTACAAACCAATGCCATCAACTTTGATATTCGAAGGCACCTGATTTTTTGCTGATATACTCAACGTTTTATGTTAAAATTGAACTTGATCTTGTTTTACCAACCATGGGCCTTTGAGCTGAAGGAGATTGACTGTTCAGAATGACTGCATGAGACAGTTTTCTTACTGTTCTTGCTCATGACAAAGGAGACCGCCCATCACCAATTCCCCAAACATCATCTAACACTATTATTTCTCGAATTTCTCAAACGCTGTAACGTCACCAAAAGACGTGTATAATGGCATCAGTCTAAATCAGTCTAAATCACTTCCAGTGCCTAAATAATTAATGAGTAAATTATTATTTTTTAAAGTGTATAGTTTGACCTTTTGCACCATGTGCCTGCAGGAGCAAGTGATATTTGGAGACATTGCTCGCGCCACGCGTAATTTGAATTCACTCAATATTCCAGCAGAAATAAAAAAAAAGCTGTGGGCAAAACGCTGACAAAAAGGCACAAGGGAAATTTACTGATAGCAAAGAGTTTTCCCAAAGGCGGTGACTGTGTTCGTCATTGTCTTAGAAGTGGATGGCAGGCAATACACGAATATCAACTAAAACCGTTAGTTAGACGGGTTGTGGAGGAAACATTCCAAACTGTGTACAGCCACGTGCGGCGAAAATAATCTCTTCCATAAGGGACTGAATTGTAGCAGAGGTGTAACCGTTACCTCGCAGAAATACAAATTGTGTTGAAAATTATAGGCTACTTTAACAGGAAGATGGGAGGGAAATAATTCAAAGCATGTCAGCAGCACTTCAGTGTGACCTTTCTTTAAATGAAATTAAAAATGAATCATGCCTTTCGCGATATATTTCCATATTCGTTTCTGACAGTACCATAAACAGGGAATTTGTTTGCCTTATGGAATTTTCATCATGTGCTATACATAAGTGAACCCTAGTCCGTCTCTGACATTTAGAAGATGCTAGTTTAACGCTGTTGGTTTTGATTAACTTAAGAAGCGTCTGAATATATATGCCACTCCCATTCGAGAGCATCCCCCCCCCCCCCAACTTTCGTGCAGACGTGTAAAGCGTCAGCCGATCGATTCACATTGGAGTTCTCCCTAGCGTAAATATGAATCACCGACTCTGATGAAGTTGACGAATGTGATTACGAGCATGAGGTCCCTATATAAGTAAGGACATTTGGAAACACCAAGTGTAGAGTTAGCTGCCAAAAGCAGGAAAACCAGTTAAGAGCCTCACAGAACACACCGGAAAAACCGCCGAGTAACGATGCTTGCCATGGAGAGGTCTGCCAGCTTTGCTCTGGTGTTTTTGGCCATCTCCATGCTCATTTTGTGTAATCCCGCGGAAGCATGGTACAAGCAAGCCACCGGCCCAAGCTATTACTCCGTGGGCAGAGCGTCTGGTTTGCTGTCGGGAATCCGGAGGTCGCCATACATCAGGAGGTCCGAGTCCGAGTCGGTGCCTGATAGCGGAGAGTCCACCGAAAACAACGTGGTCCCTGAGCTGGCCATTCGAAAGAGCCCAGTCCTGAAAAACATGGTAAGTGCGCCAGTTTTACCAGTCTGTAAGTCAGCTTCAGTTGGCTCATGGCATTTATTAGAATACAGAACAAAATGTGTACCGTATAGATTGTACATCTAACAAAGTAATAATTACGCACCTTAACTGGTTATATCTTGAAAGGAGCATGGCATGTTTGGAAAAACATATGTATGAAAGCTGAACATGCTGTTTATGTATACCTGAGCATAGAACAAATAACATTTAACCTGGTCAAAATATGACGCTGTGTGAACCACAGTAAACGGCTCAGCAGAACCGCGCGCGTAGGAACGCTGTCCCTTCAGCACCACGAGGCGCGGTGCACCCTCAGCAGCACATGAAGCAGAGCGTCGCCATGCTTCCAAAGGACTTCTCAGTGTGCGCTCAGTTGTCCAGGACTTGTTATATTGCACTTATCATGGACATTCTCGACAATATAAATGAATGAAACAAGTCTTTTTGAGCACTTCATTTGGAAAACGCATTTTAGAGCTTATGACCTAGGGTTTAACAACAGAACACTTCTTGCAGTCAAAGCATACGAATTTTAGCGATTTAACGACTTATTCCAAGTAATTCATTCTGGGTTTTAAATGAACGTCTTCGAAACCACGGACATTCGTTTCATTCCTGTACAAGTTTAACGGCTGTAATTTAGTTCACAAAACATATCGCGTGGCAGTGTCGCGCCAGACAACTGTTAACAAAACGCGCTTGATCTTTCGCCGATGACATGTAACGACGATGCCATCTTGTTCTTCTGCAGGCTGTTTGTGTCAAAGACGTTTCCCCGAACCTGCAGAGCTGCGAGCTGGTGCGGGACGGCACGAGCGTGTTTCAGTGCAAAGGGGACGTGTTCCTGTCGCTCGACTCGCAGGACTGTCTTAGCGCCTAAGCAGCGGCTTCCGCGTCACTCTGAGCACAAGTCTCTCCCCCGGGAGACCTCCGCGCCACGAGAAAACAGCAATGGACCGATGACATTGAATGTTTCTAACGTTAATTTAAACGCAACAACATTAAAAACTAGACCACGGTATGCGCAAGAAATGTTCATGTTTAACTCCTGTCCCTCACCTACCCATCAGTTCTCCCTCTGTTTCTACTGCCAGAAGTAGCAAATCATAAACTGTTCACTGCTGAACAGAACTATCCCAGTAAAAATCGTTTGTTTTATCTAATTAAAGTGTACATATACCGCTGACTTGGTGTACATTTGTAACTATGATCAATTTATTAAGGAATGTGTAACATGACTGAAATATTTCATTGAGTCAATACATACGCCTTACAAACGAACAGGTGTCTTGGTTTTGATTTTTAAAAGTTGATTTCTTCTGTTTCTTCACGCTCTGTGGTCGTAATTGCATGAATGTCGCGTGCGATGCTGAAGAAGTTGTGTCCTTGATGGAAATGCCGGAAGAATGAATAAAAATAGAATAATATTGGTCATAAAACATCCTTGAAGACAGGCACAAAATTGCGTCACTACCTTACAATGGTGACCACCTCTGGATGCGCACATAAATACATACGTTCATAAAACAGCAACTTGCATATATATAACAGAACTCACATCTACCAAGTGAAAAAGCAGCATTAGTGGTTTCAGCTGCAATACTAATACAGAGTATTGAAATAACAATGAAAAATGTTTCAAAATATTGTGTGTTTGTATGTGCATGTACAGCGTGGCACTAAAAACTGATCATTTAATGCGACAACATTTTTGGAAGACACAGAATCCAGCTGTTTCCTCTCACAAAGATCTCTGTGGTCTGAATGTTGCGCCTCGTTCATGAAACACTCAGAGGTGCAGCGGAAAATGAGTGCATATTCAAAATTTTACCCCTACACCATATCTTTATACCCAGCACCTGTAAAGGGCCATTGAATGTTTGTAGGCACTATGGCCTACTGCCCTGGTATGTATAACACAATCTGAATGTTGGTGACAAAATAATGAAAACACCAAATGAAAAAAAAGACTCACATGTTTCATATTAATGTCAGTACTTATTACCAATATTTTTATGCCATAAAAGATATTTTAAAGTCAATACCTTAAAATTAAAGTTTCTAACATGAGATCTAACACATTTTGAAAGAGGTCAAATAGTTGGTTCCCTAGTTACAGGTGCATCGGCCACCAAAACGATTTCATTTGTCAAGGGGAACAGTGTCGAAGTTCATGACAGCATATGCCAAACAAGGATAAAAAACATCAGGAAAGAGGAACAGTGGTCGCAAGTCAAAGCTGACTGACAGGGATAGATGGACACTTAAAAGGAAAGTTGCTAAACCACAAAATACAGAGGCACAAAAATGACCACAGAATTGAATCTACAGCTCTGTGACCCAGTCACAACAAAAATTGTATGTTGTGAGCTTCACAAATCTGATATTTATGCTAGGGCTGTCATTTGGAAACTAAGGCCAATTTGTAACTAACCTGGTGTAGTGACCACAAAACGTAGACTTCTGAGCAGTGGAAGAACCTAATATGGTCTGATGAATCATATTTTACTTGTTCCTACATCTGAACAGGTTTACGTCTGGAGAAAGCCAAAGGAAGCCTTCGACCCATATTGTCTGTTCCCATCTGTTAAATACGGTGGTATTCTGCATGGAAGAATTACAGCCAGGGAAGTCAAAGTCATTATAGGAGAGGTGCACCTTCTGGACCAAACATTGTTTCCTCAAGATGTTCCCATATTCTAGGATGATACCATCCCCATACACACTGTTAAATGGATCCAAGAGCTATTTAATGAACACAAGGATGAAGCCAAACACCTTGAAAGGACTCCCCCAATCACCAGATATAAATATCATACAACTTTTATGAAAGGTTCTGGATCACAGAGTGAGGAGTAGATTTCCGACTCCTTAATCTCTCAACGAACTGGCTACTTTCACTCTTTAAGAGTGGACCAGTACCCCACTAGAAACAAATCAATCTTTATATGACTGCATTCCATGATGGAGTGAAGCTGTTTTGAAGGAAAAGGACAGACCAACTTCTTATTACTTAATAAAAATTCATATATTGTTTGATGATTCCATTATTTTGTCAACCCTCCTGCATTCGTGTGTGTGTGTGTGTGTGTGTGTGTGTGTGTGTGTGTGGCAAAATATAGCAAAGTGGCACATAAGTGTGACTCCTAAGCAAATAAATAAAAATAACTGGGACAACAACATGTCTAAAGCACCAGAGTTCTTAAATAAGTCACATGGGGCTATCCATTTGGAACAGGCTGTTTGAAAACCAGGACAGTTATGGAGACAGGACAGACAAGAGGAACGGTGTTGTGCATACATATGACAGACACTTCTCAGGCTGTAAAGAACATCCTGATAAAAGTAAACCCTGACTCCAGTTCGTTGCTGTCAGCTTTTGGAAAAAAAAATCAATAAATTCAGGACAAAGAAAACTCACTTCCTAGCCCCTGGGTGAATTTTCTCTACTGCAACATACTTGTGCAGTGGCATCTTTAACTCCCAAAGGCTGCATCTAGAACCTGAGACTCCCAAATCAACACAGAGGTAAAAAAAAACGTGCAAGCTGTTTCGCGGTGGGGGGGAGAAAACAGCCATTACGTAACACAATAATGAATGATTTTACTTTTGTAATCAGCGTCACCTTGTTACTTTTTATATCCACTGTGTGCATCCCCACAGTCACGGTGGGTCTTCAGTTATTCGTGCTCTTTGTTGGTCCCAGTCACACAGCCCAGAGTCCCCAGACAGCGGCACCACTCTGACACTTCTGGCCAGCCCTGTCCAGCGTCTTCTGGGAGTATTCATCACGTCTTGCCGAGGGAGAACGAAAAGGCCAGCAGGATAAACAGCTTGTTCACACCTTTACCGCTCACTGAGCAAGCCGTTAAGTTCAATAAACTGTCACTCTCCCCACCACACTCAAACGCACACACACACACACACACACACACTCAGACACACACACACACACACACACACACACACACACACACACAAACACACTCAAACACACACATACAGACACACTCAAACACACACACACACATACACACACACACACACGCATACACACACACACACACTGTTATCACTGCCCCCTCAGACAAAGCACTCTTCAAGATCTCCAGAAGGAGGGGGCTGTCATAACAGAGGGAGCGTCGCATCATTTTGTAAATGTTTTCCAAGCACAGTAATTACATCTCCGCTGCTACTCAAAGAAGAGTATGTTGAAGTCCAAAGCTCTGACAAATCATTCAATCTATAGACCCTGGCAGTACTGTATAATTCATGAGATACCAGCCATTCCTCTGCAATACATTCAAAATTACAAGCTAATGAATGTACAGTTGTAGGTGGTAAGAAAAGATAGGAGGAATAACAATAAAACTACAGACACTATGGGATTGTTCTTCATCTCCACCAAAAAATTCATATATGAATCACTTCCATGTATTATTTATGTATACTTTCCAATTGTCAGGGAAAAGATTGAAAAATTCATTATGTTTTTTTTCTCTCTGTTTTTTCATCCGTGCAGAGCAGAGAGAACAAAAATAAGTAAGGTGAATAGGTCGACTACAATGACCCTTGGTTAGAGAATGCAATCTTTGTGGCATTGCCTTCAAATTGAAATGAGTATGAGGGGACACTCTGACACCTCTCGGAGAACAAAGCACATGGGTGCCTGGAGGATGTCAACCGAGCCGGGGTTAGCCCCGTACCCTGCCCGATTTTATTTGTGATGCAAACAGGAAACTCACACAGAAACCCTTGCGGATGTTTTTTTAAGGATAGAGAATGTCTATACTCAGAAAAATGACAAATGCCAGCTCTTCTTTTGAAAAAAAAAAATGTATATACATATTGTCTGGAATGGAGAAGTACTCATTGATTATTTCAGGCAGTGTTCGAGAATATGTGGAACTTTCATGCTTCAAGTGTGAAGATGGACACCTGTGTTAGGTTAAGTACTGTGTACAAACATGCTTAAAGCTTGTTTAAAAGCCAACAGAAAATCCAGTGTGGACTGAAAACACAGGCAGACACTCTATAATTAAATATGGTGGTTTTCCTCCATAAAACCTCTTCAGAAAGGCTCTCTCTGTCAGAAGCCCTGCTGTAGGACCACTCTTACACTGGAACGCCACACTGACAACTGTTTAAAACAGAAATCCATTGCCTCTGTCTGGCATTGCAGAGATGAACAGGAGAAACAGTGGGATATGGCAGGCATGCACGTCCTTTCCTTTGTAGGTTGCTCTGGATTAGAGCGACCGCCAGATGACTAAGTGTAAGAGCAATATCTGGCCACCTCACATCACAGAAATTGGGATAATATCAGAGCCTGAGAAGACAAAAGACGACAACATCCAGGGAGTGGATAATAACCGTAATAATGGCGATAATAATGAAGGAGGATCGCCGGTGTGAATTGTTATACGCTTTCGTTACATCCGAGGCCGAACACTTCGCCACAGACCCGACCCGCTTATGAGCCTGACGCTAAAGTCAACGACGGGTGGATAATGGAGTCATCGGCAGGCAGCTCAGGCCCCCTGGGGCCGCTGACACATAATAACATCCCATTACAAGCAACAGGAAATGAGTCCCCCCTCTCGCACCGTCTTTATTGCCCAAGCTGTTAGGGAGGTGATGCGGTGAGTCCGACAGACCAGGTCGGGCCCGTGGGCCGTTTCTCTGCGAGGCCACTCCGTTTACTCAATCTAATCGCGGCTCAGTGGCGGGAAACAGGCGTTTGGCGACAGGGTAGATACAATGAAAATTGAGACGGCTCGCTTTTTCAACCAAACATCAGCACACGTTTCACGCTAACAACCTGAAGCTGTTTATTTACTGGAGAAACAGTCCCTGACAAAATGTTCCAGAGGTACGGATAGTGTAATTTTATAAAGCAGTTATATAGGATAGTTTGTAGCGAAGAAGGCAGCTTACCTCAATTGCTCCTGTACAAACGTCTTATGGAATGTGTGAAGTGACAGCTGCCCTCAGTAAGAGCTATAGTGAAGATCACTGCAATATCAGCATTACATTGCTAGGCAGACACACACGTATAGCACAACTTGTAATATAAGTAATATAAATATAGTAATATAAATACATATAATAACACATAATATATGCATAATACATATAATATACATATATGAACTTTGATGGATACCTACTGAAGCAATTCAGCAGAAGCAAGTTGCTCTAGGGGACAGACCTGCAGCCTTCCAGTTACCAGCTTCATTCCTAATCACCACATTATGGTACCATCTGCCCGATACCAAAATATGACAGCATGTGTACCACCTGGTTCTGTGTGAATGAAGTAAAGGTGTATCTGAGTGGCACAGTGTCCAAACCCTCTGGTAAACAGGGTGGAAGTGTAGCATAGTGGTTGAGGAGCAGGACTCGTAACCAAAAGGTTGCCAGTTCAATTCCCCACAGGGGCACTGCTACTGCATCCTTGGGCAAGGTACTGCCTCGGCTGTATAAATGGATACCATTGTAAAATGTAAGTCGCTCTGATATGATATGATGATATGAGCGTCTGCTAAATGCTAATAATGTAATGTAAAATTCTGCCAGGTTCACAGAAATATCATAGTAGGGTGACATATTCAGTTGGTTTTCAGATTCAGTTTCAGGTTGGCTGAGGGAGTTCCCTAATTTCAGCCACTGCTTGAGGTGACTTTGCAGCACCAGTGCTGAACGGTGATTAACAGGGATGTGCCTCGCAGCGCCTAAAATTCAATACTGTGTGATTAAAGCATTCATTCTCATCAGCGGGGAATGCAATTATCCCTTCCCCTGTAATGACGTCCGGATCCCTCAGCCTCGGTGAGTTCTGATGGGCCGTTTCATTCTCCGCTGTTGCTGGGAACACGTCAGGCCTGTTACCTTGGGCTGAGAGCTAAAGCTCATGGGTGATTACAGTAGGACTGGGAATGAGGGCGAGACTTATTAGGAAGGCTTCTGCGATGTCAAATGCCAAGGGCTGGGGGTGGAGCAGGGGAGGGGACTCCCAATGCAATCAACAAATCCCTCAAATCTGACAGCTTCAGCCTCCGGATCAATAGTCATATGCGGGGTCATTGTTCAAGATCGACTTTTGTATGAAGGCCGAGAAATTTTTTTGTGGACAACTGAAACGTTTCCCACTGTTTTGTTTTGTGTGTTCGGCCGTTAAGAGGAAGTGGGACGACATCCATGCATTTGCTGCGTTGGTCTTGGGTGGACTGCATGGGGCAACAGTGGCTCAGGAGATAGAGCAGTCGACTAGGGACTGGAAGGTCCCTGGTTCGAATCTGGCTCATCCTGGCAGAGTGTCGAAGTGTCCTTGAGCAAGACACTGAACCCCCAACAGCTCCCAGTGGCCAGTTGGTAAGCCTGTATAGCAGCCTCTGCCACTGGTAGGTAGATGTGAGGCATATAACTATAAAGTGCTTTGAGTACTCAAATGAGTAGAAAAGCGCTATATAAATGCAGTCCATTTACCATTTACTTCAGGGTGCTTGAAAATTAACAGGTAAAAAAAAAAAAAACAAAGGTAAGAATTTTTTAAATTCTGCACAGATGAAAATAACTCAATACTGATGGCTTACGAATAGTAATGTTATATATAATGTAATAGATCTGAACTGTCCTCCATACAGCACAAAATATATTCTTAGCACATTGATTTTGAACGTGCACGGTCAGCTTTCAAGACAGAATTCATTTACTCTGACCCACTTTTCCTTTTTAACCACAGCTACATTTTATATCATCACGATTAGCTGTGATGATCTTTGGAAAGGTTTAATTTCGAGAATATCTCGAACACAGCCGATTCTCCACGATTGTGTTTTGTAAATCATGAGTTAGCCTGTGCGCCACATCAACAGTTTAATTCCTCAGTCACACAAGCACAAAACAGGAGGCTCCACCGTGCATGTGTGTGTTAGCCGTGGACTGCCTTAAAACAGTTACAAGCACAACATGTGTAAACCGACACTTTACATTATCACATTACATTACATTATTACCATTTAGCAGACACTCTAATCCAAAGCAACTTTCATAGGTTACAATTTTTGGAATGTTACCTACTTGTGCAGATGGATATTTTCTGAGACAATTCTGGGTTAAGCACCTTGCCCAAGGGTACAGCAGCAGTACCTCACTCTTTCCAATGAACTTTTTCCAATTAATTCTTTACTCAACCTTTTCACTCACTTTGTGGGAGCAGCAACTTTAATTTATACTACCAATGAGTGGTTCACAGGAGAAAAAATATAGGTCTTCTCATAATATAGTTGTGGTCAATTAAAGATCTGTAGAAGAATGACTAATATGCAAATAAATAAATAATGCACAGAATCAGGGAAAAACACACTTGTAATTACAACAGGAAAAAAGAGAGGAAAAACTAGCAGGGTGACCACGCCCAATTGCCCTAATGATACAATTAGGATCACATCAATCCGGGGGTTTCCAGACAGCAAACGATGACTCACACAGCTGAATAACAGGCGACACCAATCAAGCAGGCTCGTTACACGCTTTTTAACACCAACCCGGAGCTAAGATCAGAACTGAAATTACCCACCGCACACCCAAATTGCACTTTGCATTTTAACTACAAGTGACAGAGGCGACCGGAGTGTAGGTGGTATAGCAGGGAGGAAAGTGTTTTTGGTGCTGTTACTGTTCTGCTATAATTGAGAGGTTCTGTGATTGACACGTCTCATCTGAAAGCTTCTGTTGAGGCCTGTCCCAATGTGGGGTGGGAACCTGCATATCCACCATGTGAAATGGGGTTCCGAAGTTTAGTGGGTGAGTTTCTGCAAGGAGAAGGGGTTTATTAGTTCCCATTATATCAGTTTGTGCAGGCTTCAAAGCAAGGGTTTGTCTGACGGTTATATGTGTCACATAGGTCACACTGGTTGGTTCATGTGAAAGTGTGCTTCAAATCCAAGCTGTTTATTATTCACATCCACATCCCTAAATGATTGTCTGGGAGTGGCCCTCACACCATGGGCCACACCCAGGAAGAGGCAGGATGGTGACAGAACCCAGAGACAAGGGGACCGGTTTGAGACGCAGCCTGGAGGTCATTCCTTCATCTTGCTCAGCCAGTAGATCAGGAGGGGTTAATATGCCCATCAGGAATACCCCTCAGGGATTTAAGGTACCTGCTCTTTCATGGTGTCATTGTGGGAGACAGGTAAGTCAAAATTAGTATTTTTTCTGAAAATAAAATATTAGAGCCATTGTAAATAGAGAACTAACATCTCCATCTTCACAAAGCTGAGAAATGAATGCTTGTTACAGCCAGACAAACATGTTCCCCAGCTTTATTTTCTCAAAGAGCCACGTTACCGAGGTTGCTTCATCTTAGTTGTATATGCAGAAGCTCTCAGCAGTTTTATGCGTGTTTTCAGCTGTGAGCTGAGCCGTCATGTGAAAATGTAGACACTCAGCATGAGACGGCAAACGGATCCACAAACTGTCAAAGGCCTGTTGCCTGACACTGATGAACCCATATCCGAAAAACCTGTGACACCTTTTTGTCCTCGTTATCATTACTGTGAGAGCGGAGACAAAGCCAAGCCAGTGGTGTGATATTCAGCAAGGTTACAACACCTTCACCTATTTGTTTTCTTTTTCTTGTTTGCCATTGGTTTAGAGCACAAAACTAACACAAAATATTCATATTCGTATTCATAGTCATATTGATATTCATTTCTATTTTAAGACAAACAGCTTTATGGTGTGAAATGTTCTCATGTGAGGCTGGGAGCTGTTTGCAGCATCCAGTCTCTGAGGTGATGATGGTAAATCTATATGGAGGCGAAGGCCTCCCTGGTCCATGGGACAAATTTTATAGAGTTTATGCGGAAAGGTCTTTCATTGAGCTGCTGCTCCGATCCGCAAACAGGGTGTTGCTCCCACAGGAAATGAGACCTGGTACTCGATCCTTTCCATCCAATTCTCTGAAACAGTGCTCCACAAAATGGTGTAGAGGGCAATAAAAAAGGTGTGTTTTTTTTTCTAAAGGTTTCTCAGGTTTCAATTCTCAGGGCCCACTTCAATCCCACCATGTCAGTATTGTGCGTGAAGTTATATGATTGGAGGTGTTCCTCTGAGAAAAGAAAGCACAAACCATTCTTCCGTTTTCAGGGGCTGGCTGACAGATAAACACGAGACAGAGTGACACCCACTTTCAGATGTAAAAACCTTTCCGAGCCAGCTCTTCTAAAGTGGAATGACGTGACTCGGATCCCTCTCTGACTGAGAGCTGGGACACCAGCCTCATCTTTCACGTGCCAATCACCAGAAATTCGTAACAAGGGGAGAGGCGGAGAAGAAGCCCGAGGGAGGGACGCGTTCACCATGGGTTGAGGAGGACGCAGACACAAGTTGTTCTTGTAACGCTAAGCACTTCTTCCGGAACAATCAGCCCTCAGAGTAGGGTGAAGGGCTCTGCTGACTGGGCTTAATTGCGGAACACAGTTAATTACATTTCAAACGAGGAGCTACGACGCATCCAGAACTCTCAGAGCGCAATAAGAGCCATACTGTCGAGTATTGACAGAAGCCAGAGCCGTCTCAGCTTATACCACATGGGCAACATACACATGTAATTACAGTGTAATAATACAGTAATGTAAAATAACATGATGCTATGACATTTAACGTTGTGAGTTAATAATTAATGGTCTATGCAAGCCACATTATTTCATTAAAGCTAACAAATGTAATAAAGCTTTCTCTAACCAGAGTTGTAACCATGGCTCAGTGCTGCAATTCTGAGTCCTGCTGTAACTAAATTTGTAAATACACAGTAATTATACATTTTATGTCCGTCATTACACTGCATTTATTATGCATTTACAGCATACTTTCCCTTGCCTAGTCAGGTTGCACAGGATAACTTGTGGTAGGGCTTGAAAAGTGTTATACTGTGGTCTGGGAGTGTTGTTATCCTGGTCTGACACTGTTGATCATTCAACTTGAATGGATACACTTCTGTTCTTTTGTGCTGGAAATCGCTCTGTATGAGACACCTTGCTAAATGAATGTAATGTAATGTAGTGTAATACTTACCCAGTACAGATCCAATCAAAATGTACCACACCTTACTTATTCCTACTTAGCCTATACTTATAATTCACTGAAGGTGAGTAAGCAACAGTAGAGAGCACTATGTATTGGTTGATTTTAATTTATTTGTTCTTCACAAAAAAATACACTACACCTCTACAGAAATAAAATTTCATAAATGACTGCAAGCCCACTGTTGTCACCAGACAGTTTTCTATTTGTTTTAAATGCGTTAATTTCAGGTTTAGGGATTGCATTCCAGATTAAATACATTCTTCAGCATACCTGAGACGTGAAGCTGGCTCAGGTGTGTGTGGCGACTCTTAAGGGGGATTCAGAGAGGAGAGAAGGGGCTCAGGGGTGCTGCTGTGTGGTGGTGCATGTTTGAGGAAGGAGAGAGGCAGTGCAGTGATCAATATTTCATTGGTCTGATTCATGTCACTGTTGCTGCCCTAGCTATTGTGGGGGGGGGGTGTATTTATGATTTTATAATCACACACACCCACTCCCAGAGTAGCTCAAAAACTCAAAAGCACAGATTCGGGTTTGTTCTTCAGGGGAGAGGCACCCCCCCCCCCCCCCCCCAAAAAAAAAACAAAAAAAACTGGGAGACAGCAAGACTACTAACCTGAAGAGACAACACTCAGACAAAGAGAATGGGAGTCAGATAGTCTCCTGTGCTGCTCTTCCACAGAGCTGCCATGATCATTCCACTTCTACAGCGGATGGGTCTGAATGATGGACACTTCATGGAAATGCATCAACTGTAGCTCTCAAGGACAGGGCAGAAGGTAGAGAAGTTTCAGATGTGTGCGGATCGTGACGTGCACTTGAGAGATGTCATTTGTGTGTCATTTGCCGTGTTTGTGCCCCAAAGCACACTCAATGCGTTTCACTTTGAAATTTTTACAACATTTGGAAGCATTCATAATTTAGTAGATCGGACTTAAGAAATTGTGACTCTAAAATAGGCGGATTTTAGACTTTTACTTTTCATTTTCTTCTCACTGATATGCCATACCCAGATGTTGGGCAGAGATTTTCCTCCCCAACCACCACATTCATTTTAATCACAAGAGAAATACTTTCCCAAGGAAGGTGGTTGCTAAAGGCATCACATAAACTGTAAAATCAATCTCATCCTCAAAGCACAGCAATATCCAATTCTATTAACTTTTAATGGCGTAACAAGCCCGTTACATCATTATCCAGTGTGTGGCATTTTTTCGCACTGAGTCACAGGGCAAAATATCCGTCACTAATCCAGCAGCCGGGATTGACCTTTGACCCGTCTCGCTCTCGGAAGTGCAGTGCAGACGGTCCATGCCCTGAAGTGTAAATGTTTCACAATTACCACAAAGTTAGGGCAGTAAAAGGCGTTTCAGAGCCGTAATGAGTCTCTCATTTGGCATCCAGTTTGGCTTATGAAGAAACGTACACTGAATAACAATGTAGGTTAGTGGACTTCAGTGGGGAGACTATGCCAGGGTGCCCCCTAGGGTTATGGACTATAGCTCACTGTAGTTCAGTCTAAATGAGTGTGGATTCACGAACCTCAGAATGGGTGAGGCTATCATGTATGATCAGCGGCTTTATGATTTCACACAATTGCATTCTTTGCAACACTGGGCCAGAACATTATCTGATTGGCTTGTGCAAATCAGTAATTGACAGTACGTGATAGCTCCACCCACTAGTCAATCGATGAAGGCTGACTCTTCAATCAGAACCACTGTCATACTAATTGAAGTCACTGATTGGATGAGAAATTGAAGCAACTGATTTCTCCAGTGTTCTTCAGCTGCTGGTTGAGAGGCTTGTGTGAGGCACTCAGGACCGCAAAAGGGGACACCACTGGGTGACAGTCTTATGATTTCGTTACATGCCTTCCATGAATAACTGTGGTTTTGGTGGCACAAACAAACTAAAAGCTCTCTCAAAGACCTGGGAGGCACTAAAATCAAACAGTTATGTGGATTTGTTCTTCTCTTTGGGTAATTTAGGCAAGTTTTACAATTATGTGTTGAAATGCAATTGAAAAAAAAGAAAAAAAAAATTGACTACAAAAACAAATATAATGGATGATATTCATCAAGTTCAGGACGAGGTGCTATAGTGGTTAGCTTGAATCAAAGCCTCAAGACCTCACATGCTTGTGAAACCATGAAACATGCAAATGATTACAGGTAAATACAAATTTTACATTCATTCAGCAAATGAAGCTGGAAAAAGTGCATATGTATTGAATAATTTTTAAAAATTAAAAAAAAAAACATTTAGGAGCTGAGAAATGATGTTTAAAACCAATGATGTATTCGCATTACATATTCACATATCTATCACAAATAATCAAATTGATGGATTCAAATGGATTTAAGCTTTTTTTCCCCCTCTTTGCAAACGACTGATCATGCTTCAGCCAGTCTATTCTCAATGTTAATGTCTTGAGTCCCCTTTAATGAAAAACCATTAGCAGGGATTTCTTACATGAGACATTAAACCCCAGGTATTAAGCGATTTTGCATGCTAAGCCAAATCCTCATTAAACAAATGATTCATTTCATTTAAATGAGCTGATTACTGGATGCTTTCTGGGTTTTCTGAGGTGAAGGTTGGGGGGTGGGGGTGGCTATGGGGCTAGTATGAGTCTCCAAATCTGCGGTATTACCACGGCTGGTGTGAGGTTTTAGTAGAGGCTTGTGGCTTTGTGTTGACTGGAACTAAAGATAACTTCCAGACTCTGCAGACACCAGACTCTACATGTTCCAGGTCATGTGATTAGTTTACAATCATCACCAGATTCTGTACTAACCACACACAACAGAGAGTTCAGATGCTTCACATACCTGCATGAACAGGCGGCTTGTCTAGTTTTTCATCCTTCTTCTCCTCCCATTCTTTTTGTTTACCCTACTCACAGATCATATTTAATAGTTTTGTCTGTTTTTGTTCCCATATGCCTTCTTGCTGATGATGACAATTGATTTCATAATTATGATTTTTACTGTTATTATTGTTGTTACCTATGTTGTTACAACATAATTAACAATAATGCAAGACACAACAATTTAACAATTCAGCCAAGTCAAAATGCTCTCTGGTTGATTTTGCAGATTGGACTTTAATTTGAGGAAACATTCAGTCCCAGTTATTCACAGCTAACTGAGGTGCACATGAATTAAATTTCTGCCCCTGAGCTTAAATTATGAACTACCTTTGCTCCAACTGAGTTTGCTCCAACTGAGATATAACACAAAAGGACAAGAGTACAGGGAATAATGCAGTAAAATGCTGTTAGGCATTAATTTCACCATCTTTCATTTAAACGCCACCGCAAAGCTATGCCGTGGGTGCCAGCTTTAATGAGTAATAGGAACAGCCATGAACAGGGACAGGGAATGATGGTTTCTGCAGTAAATGAGCAAAGAAATTGTTTTTCACATGTACTTTTCGCCCACTTTTAGCGTTTCGAGGAACTGCGCCAGAGACGCAATTCTGGGTCCTCCCAGCTTGCATCTGAAACAAGCTGAGCCGTTTGTTGTCCCCCACCTCTCTGTCTCTAAGTAGCCATTACGATTCAAATCACAGGCAGGCCGGCAAGTGGAAAATTGCTCGTAATGCCGCTGTCGTCTGTAATTATGTTAAACTATCAGCATAGCATGTAAACCTCCAACCCTCGCTCTCAACACCCCCCCCCCCCACCCCCCACCCCCCCACACAGCATCAAAGAGATTCCTCATCACAGATGCAGCGAGTCTGTCAGACACAGCATCTTTCCCCTCTGCTGGCTGAGTTTGCAGCTGGCTCCTCACTGAACCACTCAGGTTAGCCCGCCCCACCAAATCTTACTGTCAAACTGAACCTCACCTTGGCTTATTCACGCCTCTGACAGACTGAATCATCCTGGCCTCGCTACAGGTCTCGGCCCCTGGTCCGTTTACCTGGAGAAAAGATGTGTTTTGAGGTGCCTTTTCAGTTTCATCACATTTATGTTGCAGGCCAAGTTACAGGTGACTGCAGGCAGGTTCCCTAGACAAGGAACAGGAGGCAGTAACCAAAGCACACAAAACATCCTTCCTGTGCTGTTGCCTGCAGACTACATGGCTAATTGTACCCCTCCCCACATCACTGCTATTTTCACTCCTCTCAGTGAAGTGATCCAGGTGTGTTACTGCACATTTGGACATACATTCAGGAAAGCATTTATGGCCAAAATGTCTCTTTGTGGAGTGACCGAGCGAGGAGAGTTAACCGTTAGAGGAGGGCACTCCTCTGTAAGTAGGATAGCCCTGATCGGGGGGTTAGAGCAGACAACGCAAAGGGAGATGCACACTCACAAAAAAAAAAAAAAAAAAACCTCAGCTTGTGTTAAAACTCAGCTCAGCTTGTGTTATCAGAAAACTCAACAGAACACTTCACTCATCCAAAGTCGTGTGAAATCTGACAAGCGTTAAAATCGAAGCCTGCGTCAACACCGCCTCTGCAGAGAGGATTTTCGCAGGGCCCATCACAGCTCTTAAGCACTAGACTATTGACAGCCGTGCTGTGCAGGAGATGCCACAGATAGCTGTTGTCGCCTCATCAATAGATCTCCCTCTGATCTGTGACTATTAGACAGTTGCTCTAAGCACAGACCCAGTTGGCCAGAGTCATGACCATTAGAATGGGACTGGAGTTAGGGGACTGGATGTTATACCTGAACAGAACAGTATGTGATACTTACTTTATGTGTAGTATTGTGATGTATTTTGGATTCTGTGTTCTAAGGACTGTTGTAGTACACTTGGTTTTCGCCAGATTGCACAAGTTGCGGTAGGGCTCGAATAGTGTCATGCTCACTCTCACTGGCCTGGGAGTGTTGTTAGCCTGGTCTGACCCTGCTGCTCGTTAAATTGAGTGGATACACTTACGTCCTATTATGCAAGTCGCTTTGGATAAGAGCATCTGCTAAATGCATGTAATGTAATGTAGCACCAGACGGCATTCATGTCCAGGTCTTACCTTATAACTTGGTGTCCATGCCTTACAGTACCTGAACGCTCAGTGAACTAGATCCACGGCTTACTTGATATACAGGTTAAGTGGTCATCAGGCCATAGTCATGAGGCCATACTTGGTGTCCAAGTTTTACCTGACCGCCAGGTAATCTAAACAGGGTCAGAAAGACACTGATGGTGCTCTCAAGAATCCTCAGCACGGTCATTCAGGTGAGCATGCCACCTGGGGTGACCATCCAGGTGATGACCCTGCAGAGACAGAGAGAAGGAAGTGAGGCCGACGCAAAGTCTAGCGGTTAGTGCTGTATGGCCCAAACACAGGTTCACTGCCTGTGCTGCATATGACAGTGCACATCCCACTGCAGGTCCAGTGGAATGGATTCTGTGTGTGTGTGTGTGTGTGTGTGTGTGTGTGTGTATGTGTGTGTGTGTGTGTGTGTGTGTGTGCACGTGTGTGACTGTGTCCACACAGGTGTGTGCTTGCTTTTGTGAGCATGCATCTGAGTGTGTGCATGTGCACGCTGAGTGTGTGTGTGTGTGTGTGTGAGTGTGTGTTGAACACATATGTGTGCATGTGTGTATGTGTGTGCATGCTCAGAGGGGCTGGAGAAATGCACGGAGGTGAGTGACAGGAGCCGCATTTAGACGGCGGTGGTTTGGGGGGGGGGTGTTACTGCACTCGAGGGGCAGTGCTTTATTTGAATGGTGAATATTCATACCCATAATCCTCCACAGAGGCCCAGAGAGAGGGATTTCACTCAAAGAGCAGGCCACAGTGGAATACACAATATGGCACTTCATTGTTTTACAGAGAAACAAACCGTGTCGTCAGCCCTTCCCTCTGAGCCTCGGGGAACATGGCAGCGTTTGCATCACCACGGATACCTGCGTCAGGCTCCTTTCTGAAGACTACTGTATCCATCGCACTGCCTGCATCACTCCTTCACCGGCGAGCGCAGTGGGAACGTTTCGCCTGTCTGAGCTGTGAGCTCGCTGAGGGGTGAACCACAGACCAGGGGCTGTCGCTGATGCAGTCCTGCACCAACCTCCATCATAAAGTGGGGACAGACAGGGGCCACACTGCCCCCATTTGCCTGTGGGGGAAATTTAGTGGCAGGACTAATACAGGAGATTGGGAGGTGGGGTGCATTTGAAGAGAGGATCAGATTATCTGGTTAGTCTAATGCAAGTCAGCTCAATGGGGGCCCGGGGGGGTGGGGTTGGGGATAGGTTTACATCTTATTTAAACCTCAAAACCTATCAAAGCCATGGAGCCAAGCTGAACAGGTTAAATCAAAAGAATGACCATGGGGCTGAGGTTTTCGAGGAGGGAGAGCACCGTGGCCAGGAGCTGTACTGTAAGTGGTGAGGAAAGGGCAGATGACTTGGATCTCATGCAGAAAGAACCCACAGGCCCGGCTCTCTAGCGCTGCGTACTCCACACGCTAAGGCCAGTGGACTGTGCAGCGTCACCTCGAGTGTGAGTAACAAGAGTAATGCGGCCCAGAGTGGAGAGGATACCGAGCAGCCCAGTGTCATCCAGGCTGGGCCTCAGGTGATGGTCAGTAAAGCAGGCTGGGATACATGATGAGACAAAACACACACACACACACACACACACACTTTTCCATCTCTAGTTTCATCGAGTTTCAGACATTCTCACACCAGATGCCTTCAGCACCGGGGCTCTTCTGAAAGCACATTTCCACACGAAAGTTTCATGGGCCACACTTCACAGTGACACACTTCAGATGAAGTGTAGGACACTGTTTCAAGAGACTTAAAGACAGATTTAGATCTGTCTAAATGGGAATCTCCCCATTTTTTATCAGTCCTAAAGTCACAGTAAATACAGAAAGGGAAATCTCCCAGGGTCTTTTCCATCTGGCTGTCACTGCACATACAGAAAGGGAAGTACTATTTATGTGCTGAGTATATGTACTTATCCATGGAGACCAAGAGAGCAAACATTGCATATCCATATCCATATCCATATCCACATCCACATTAATCCATTTATACTTCTGGTTATTTATTGTAGAAATGCAAGCGCAACTCTAGTACATGCATGAGATTCAAACCTGCAGTCTTCTGGCCTCAGAGTGAGTGTCTCTACCACTACTGCTCGATGCTGCCCTCAAGATATGAAAAATTATATTCTTGTTTTTATGTTATTGTCTTTAAATGGCAAGCTGTTGACAAGCTGCATAACTGGAAAATAAGTTAAATAAAGAGATGTGTTGGAAATATGTCACTTTGGCCTTTTAAGGGATCGGACGTGAGGCCTGATATGGCGATGTGACAGGGGCAACAGGTGGGGACGGTTACTGTCACCAGCTGCAGGTTTTAGGGGCGGGGTCCGTGCGATGGCATGGCGGAGGGGAGGGAGAGCCGAGAGGTTGCAGGTTTGATTTTCAGCTGCCAGGATGGCCGTCGGCGAGAAGGAGGAGCCAGACGCCTCTGACGGTAATCTGAAATGCCACAGTGACAGCCTGTCTCCTGCTACAGACGAGTTATTGACTTCCAATGATGAAGCAGCCCGGTGGCTTTTCAAAACAACCTGACAAGCTGCTAAACAGCAGTCCCTCAGTCCGCAGCCTCAGTGTCTGCTGCTGTTTAGAAGATAAGGCATTGTTAGATCTCTCTCTCTCCCCCTCCCTCTCTTTCTCTCTCTCTCTCTCTCTCTCCTTCTGCCTTCCTTTCGTACTCTCTGTCAACTCCCTGTCTCTGTCTATCTCTCTCTCTGTCCCAACTCCCCATCTCTTTCTCTCTCTCACTCTGTGGACTCCTGAGTCTCTTTTACTCCCTTGCTCTCCCTCTCCACTCCCCATCTCTCTGTCTCTGCCTACCTGTCTCCCTCTCTTCTGCATACAGCTTGTACATAAAACAGTTGTGAACTGATTCCCAGGAAAACTGAAAAACAGGAAAAACACAGAGAAAATGTCTCTGTGGTTTGGACCATAAAGAAAGGAACTCTGGGATAGGACCAACCTGGGTAGAATCTACATCAGTGTCAACAACACACACCCACACACACACACCCAAACCAACCCCAGCAGAACCTGCTCCTGCTAGAAGAACCATTGAATTAGCTTCTAAAAATAGACAAGGCTCTGCCTATTTATAGACAGAATAAAAGAGGGATCGGCTTGATAGCACTATGCAGATAGTCAGAGGGCAGGTTTATTTAGTTCTGAAAGGTGGGAGGCCTTGTGAATCACACCTCTCTGATACAGGGCTGCTAACTGCCCTTTAACCCCACCCATCCCCCACTGAGTGCAGGGACCACTGACCAATCCACCTTCTGCAACAAGCACAAGCCAACCAGTGCCTCACTGATTATCCAATTAATTATCCCCCTCACAAGTAAACACACACAGACACACACATGCACACACACGCACACACACACACACACGCATTTACACATACACACAAATTCTCTTCAGTCTCAAACCCAGAAGTGTGTTCTAAATTTTTTTTAAAAGTTTATATCATATTTTTCTGCTTAACAAAAAGCATACAGTTATAGAGTCATTTCAGCTTGAAATAGAGGGATCAAGGGGTCTATCTGGCATAATAGATGCCCTCCAAAAAAAATAGGTACACACCAAGCACAGATGAAGGCCTCATATTCTGTTAATATGTAGCCTATAACATGTATAATGTGTATACTGTTGGTCTTCAGTTGGTTGGTCTACAGCTTTCACTGTATTAGAGTTTCATTCTCAAAATAGCTGTAAGCAGCAACAGAATCACCACTACACACACGATACACACACACACACACACACTCACACATACAGGGAAGTTTATTAACCATGCATTCTCTCTCTCTCTCTGTGCTTATTTATCTGACTCAGATCTCGGCGCCCGGGAAGTCAGTTCCATTAGCCCAGAGGGAGGGTTTCATACCACACACTAAAGCCAGGGAGTGGTGCATGCTCTTGCCTTTAGTTTCAAAAGCACAGCACACTTATAAGATAAGATAGGAGTAAAAATAAGTTAGGCCTGAGTTAAAGCCACACAGCTCCATTTCTCTTCTCATTAGCACATTAGCGGTGCAGCTGAGCTAGATGAGCCATGGCAGTCTGACACTACTTAAATTGGCTTCATTGTAGTAATTTTTTTTCCTGGTGAATTTCTGTCAATTAGATTTTAAAAATGACACAATTGGGGACCGTTTTTTAAAAAAAGAATTGGATTGTTGACAGTTCCTCTCCAATCTTAAACAGAGGGTAGTGGTAGTGGGTTGACATTCCACTGGAGAGATGATGTCAGCGCCATTAGCTGATTCTCACTGTTGGTGGCAGTTGTATTCTCACCGTTTAATTGTGAGGAAGCCCTTATTACACTTACATCTTCCATCTGAACATTCCTGTGTGTCTGTCTCCTTCTCTTCCAACCTTACACATACACATATCCACCCACACACATACACACACACACACACATCCATACACATGTTCACATATCCACAAGACACACAAGAAAACACATATACACAGACACACACACTTACATATCCACATGTCCAAAGACACACACAAGAACACATATGCACACACACGTACATAGGTATGCAAAAACACACACGTACATGTTGACATATACACCTCCACACACATGCGTACACACACACACACACACACACACACACACACACACACACAGCTGACTGAGAGGCCCCTTCAGTTCCCGACTCTGGAAAGGAAGGCTGGTAGTGGAGTAATTACCCTGCCAGTCCCCTCCCTCCCAATGCTCTGCTCTGCGCCAGGACATCCGCTACCGGCACATTTTAATAAGGCAGCAATTAAGAGGCGCTCCAGTAAATGTCAGACAGAGTGTGTTCCTGGAAGTGACGCGCTAGGAGCTCATGCCATATCGACAGGTGCGCTGTGACTTGCCACAGGTGCACAGGCAGGTGGGGTGGGGTTAGGTGGGAGGGTGAGTGACCGCAGCAACAGGTCTTTTTGGAGCTCAGGGCCGGGACATGGTACCACTCACACCAGCGGCCTGTCACGAGCCCGGCCTTCAGTCACAAAGGCTACAAAGGCTTGAGAGGCAGAGAGCGCAGATCTAGGAATGGCCAGCAGAGGGCGTGTTACAGTGCTGACAACAAGAAAAGGGTGTACAGAGATACACAAATGCATTAACACACAGACATACACACATACATGCACACATGCACCAATGCACGCTCATATATACATGCACACACACACATACACTCATATACCAACACATACTCAAATATACATCCTCACAAGTACACATACTTCAATGCATACTCACATATACATTCTCACATATACATACACATACACCAATGAACACTCACATAGACATACACAAACATACACCTATGCACGCTCATGAACACACATACACCAATACACACTCACACGTACATGCACATGCATACACACAAAAAACTCGCACAAGTACACCTGTTCATCTACTACAGCTGGACTCAATCTGGTTTTGGTTTTTGGGGGCACAGTTGGGGTTGCTGCATTCACCGAGATGGTTACACCTTGCATACTCCAGCGAGAGCTGCAAAGGTCTGGGAATTAGATTCTATTCCATTAGCCTGTGAGTTTGGCAGATAGAGCGGATTCAAGCCTAACCTCTACACTACACTACACCTGCACATGCAGAAGGTAAGCCATCCTCTGCCTTTAACACCAGTGCAGAGAGAAGAGGTTAGAGGGCTCTGGTTTCGTAAAACTGTGCCCCTGGTTTGGCTCTGCTATTGACCCTTTGCTCAAGGTGGTTGACATCTTGCATCTGTATAAATATGTGAAATGTAGGTTGTGTGTATTGTAGTCAATACATGTGTCTAGTTAGCAAATCAATTATAATAAACTGGAGCACGGTTTTGTTGTCTGAGAAGAAAAAAGAAAACATTTGATTGGAGATTTAAAAATGACATAGAAAACTCTCTTCCTGTTTGTCTCTCCTTCGGACTCACAGAAGACAGTGCAGCGACAATTATACAATGAAAAGGGTATCCGCTCCACCACGGGAGTGTTAATTATCTCCACCTGAAATCCTACTCACACCTACCTCTAATAATCCAGGAGGTGGCCACGTAATTACGCTGCCTCAGCGCCTCCGACAGTTAGATCACCTGTTGCCTTAATGACCGCTTAATGAGCCCGCGGGCTATAATTTCACTTCAGCCACTGAAAAAATGCGCAATGGAAAAGGGACGGAAATAACAGAAATGGCGACGTATCTCCTTTGCGTGAGAAAGAAAGTTAAACCTGCTCTGCTTTGTCTCCGTCACACCATCAGGGCTGCGGATATGACCCCAGGGTGCCGGGGGATTTTGCTGTCCCAGGGGACACTTCTGTTGCACCCCCCAATTTGCTTCATTGGCATGACGGGCACAGTACTGACTCAGTATGCACGAACATAAACGTACAGTTGCACAAAGCAACACAGCAGATACATAAACGTTAATGCAGACATTGAGACATTCCTGCTTGGGTTGCTGTTGTATTGACTGCTCAGCGTCCCACAGGCAGTGATGTGCCGAAACGGATGGCGTAGCTGGTGCTTGCCATTTTTCCATCTTTTAGTAAGCAAGATTGATCGGTTTTGCTCATCTGTCATTCTGAAGAAAGTAGCAATGAGGAATTTAATTTTCAGCAGCTTTCTCTTATTGTTAAGCATTTTCTACAATATTACAGGAAACAGGTCTCTGTCTACGTCTTACCTGTTACAAAGTGACCACACATTTGATTGTCTTTAGGCGGCCAAAATTTTTGTGTCTTTCTCAATAGCTACAATTTGGTCATTGAACCTATACTTGGTGAAGATTTGTTGTTGCTTTCTGTCACTGACAGTGAAGTGTTACTCTGCTAATGGATGCTCTGTTTTTAGTGTTTCATTATCTGTATGTTCCAGATATGATATTCTTGCTAATGTACTATTTTTGTCTTTATTTCTCCCTCTCACACGCATTGAGGTTCACACAAGCACTGAAACAGGCTGGCGATGAATTCTGAGAACCCTCCATCTTTCAGCATAATTCTTGCTGAGATCCGTGGAGACACCGCACCCTGACAGTGGGATTCTTAATGACAGCACAACATGAGCATGCTGACTCCTGCCATTCTACACACACGCACACACACACAGTAACTTATAAATACACGTGAGACTAACAGGGAACTAGAAAGTAATGAAAAAGAGGAGGGAGATACAGAAGGAGAGAGAGGAAGAATAGGTGGACATGACACAAAGGTGTAGAGGCCCGATCTCTGGAACACACACGCGCGTTCGCACGCAGGAATCCAGTCTACTTTTGTCAGCTGTGATCTCGCCTAATAACCTTCAAAGAAAAAATGTATGGCTCTTATCGGCTAGACTGTACGCATTGTGGATTCCAGGCTTTTTTACTATTGGCCAGTTAAGCCAGTTATCCAGTGACGCAAAAGCATTAACACATGAGGTATATCCTTTGAATCCCTTTGCCCCCTCTCTCTTGAAGAATAAAAAGGACAATATCGATACAAACAAAATAAAACTACAACTTAAAAGGCTTTAAAACAAGAAAAATAGAATGGAATAAAAAATATCACATAATTTAATATCCCCCCAGAAAAACTATGGACAACGGTCAGTGTTGTTATAAAAGTTGTATTTTTTGTTATGGATGTCTACATCTTTAAGGACGTGAAGCGCATCGGCGCGACTCTGCCACCAAGTGTTTCAATTGAGTTAATCTTAAAGTAACAGGGAATGTAAAAAGCATTTCTACCTGTCTAGACCATCTGGATATGGTCACAAACCTGAATGTGTGCTGTTTGACGGTCTAAGTGCATAATATCTTGCTATATGAAGAGAAATGAAGGCGTGCGCACGAAACAGAGTATGTTTTGCGAGTAGTTAGTCATAAACTACACAGACTATTTATTAAGTTTGTAGTACACATATTAAGACACCATTTGTACTGATACTGGCCGAGAAACCAGTCAGAAAACGGGTAACTGGACATTCAAGGTGCTCGACACCTTTTTCCCTGCGCTAAACAAAGTTTACAGGTTCCACACGAAGCCCTAGCGAAGAGTCGGGGATGGATGCAGCGCCACGGCGCTAATGAACTGACCTTTACCGATTCTCAGTGTGAGCAGGGGTTCGCCGGGCCGTGATTTGCCGGTGCGCGCCGACACACAGCGTCTTAGCGGATCAAAGGCTCTTCTTCCAACAGAATATTCGTAAGAAATCGCGTCGGGGTTTTTTGAAGTAACACTGTGACGGTGAAAATTATTTTTAAACGCTGATGACTAATTATAGCCCTTGATGTGGTTTATTTATGAGGAGCACAGTTTTTCCAGTGGGGAGGAGTCGTGGAATGCGGTTGATCGAATTCCAAAGGCCTTTGTACAATCAAAATAAGTAACCACAATACATTCGAATGGCTTCAACGAATTGATCAGGTCCGTTAAGATGTTAGAATCTATTTTTAACTCAATTCCTTAATTCCCGTAATAAAACTTTATTATTAGTAGTAGTAGTGTATGTGGATAACCTATTACTTCAGCCATTTCAGGGAGAGAGTGTTTCAGTGCACCTGAACTAAATTAAAACGTGTAAGTACATTTCGTTTTTAGTTGTTTGCAGTTTCGGATTAATCATTTATCTGCAGCGTGGAATCCGGGCGTAGCTCCCCGCCTAGTGATCAAACAAGGGCCCCTTCAGTACGTGAATTCCACTGACTGGGACAAAACCAGCCAGACGGGATCAATTCAGTGTGGTATTCTCACTCGGGCAGAAGCAGTGTGACTGCATGCCTCGAATTCTGCTTATTTACAGACTTATGTAAGACTTCAACGAGAATCGAAACTTTCCATCGCAGTTTATTCGTAGAAAGTCTCATGTAGCTCACGATCTTGGATGTTTTAGTCAAACAGTTTATGTTGGGCTGCGACTCCTGTTGCTGCTCCTTAATTGCTGCTAAGTACAACACAAATGTTTTGTGTCTAGCTGTTTTCGGACCTTAATTACGTCACTATTTCCTGGTTGAAATTTCCAAACCGTTGAGAAAGACATTAGACAAAGACACATTAAAAATCCATTGTTAATCTTTTAACATAAAGTGCAAATGCGAATAAGGTAAGATAAATTCATACTTATGGTGTAAGAGTGACACCGTGTGGTTAATTGAAAAACTGCGATCGGTGACAGCAAGCGTACAGATAACAGGTGTGCTTTGCGTTTGCACTGCCGATGGCGTCTAGTTACAGTGCGCTTGTTGGAAGCTGTGGTAAGATGTACCAGCAGCCACACACACACAGGTCCTGGATAACCCAGTGTTTGATTCATTTTTTTGTCAGAAAGTTGTCAGTTCAAATCCTTGATGGGACACTCCCCTTGGATCGCTTTCACACTTAAAACAGGTATTAAAACAGGTAAATCTCAACAGGTAACAGGTAAGTCTGAACATCATTTGTCTCAGACTAGGTGTTACACGGACACATCTAAACCAAAACCCTCACTGTCCACACGGCACAATAAGAAATAGGATTAGCTCGCTAAGCTAAAAACCAAGGTCTCCAGCCAGTGAAAGTAATCTTAAATCATGGGAGGATGGGACCACCTTATACAGAGGACAATCATGCATTCGCCCACAATTCTTAATTCTGCTGCATTGGCTCTGACATAATTATACTTGATCTATACCCTTTTCTATCTTTTCATATTATCTTTCAATATAGCTAAACACAGTTACATTAGAATCAGATTACAGCAGCACAAGGCACAATCACATGCCACACCAATGGCTGAACTTTGTGGCTAGAAACCAATTACCTTAAACCAACATGCCACACTGATGCGCAATTCAATGAAAGCTCCCTGGCCAAGCAAATCCACGACAGTAAGGCCTATGTGTGATTCTTAGGATATGTTGACATAGGCCTTCAGGATCTAAGGGGAGTGGTGAGTGCTGTCCTCAAAGTTTGTGGTGTATGTCAATATGACAATGCACTTAACAGTGGAGGGAGATGAGGAGAGAGTTAGAGACTAGAAAGGTAGTTTAACCGTTTGAATGCTGGGCCTCCCTTCCCCAATTCAGTATTGGTGACACTCATTCCAACAACTGCTGCACATCACACTGACTGCGCTCCTATCAAATGTTTGTGTTCTCATGAACAGTGCAAGGTTAAACACACACACACACACACACACACACACACACACTTTCAGGTTACCTTCAGAATCATACAACATCTGTGTCCCATGTATGTGGCATATTCTAAGCTGTGCGGTGTTGGGCCTCGATTGCATCTGCTACGGTGGTCCTGTGGCTGACATCAGCATTACCCTAGTGCTCCACCAGATGGCACTGCAGCACCATGAACAAGGGCAACACAAACCTGGCAGCGGGATACCACCCACACGTGTGGAGGGAGGAGACCTCAGATGAAAGCCTGCCGGTGGATCATCGTCGCCCTCACCTGGTGTCAGTCCTGGCCTGTCAGAGGTGCTATAAAATAGGCAGACAGAAGCCATAGGAGCCCAGTTTGCTAAACCCCTCATTCAACTCACACACTCATTCACTCACTCATCTAATTCACTCTACTGTAACTCATCCAACACACTTACGCACACCCACTCACTCAACTCACTCATGGTAAGGGGCAGGGCTCGTACCCAAAAGGCTGCTGGTTTGATTCCCCACTGGGGCACTGCTGCTGTATCCTTGGGAAGGATTGTCTCAGTAAATGTCCAGCTGTTATAAGTTGATAACATTGTAAGTCGCTCTGGATAAGAGCATCCGCTAAATGACAGTAAGGTAGCTCCCCCATGCCACACATAAGTCATGGTGGAGTGATCAAGCAATTAGGTTATTGTCATTTAACAGAGACTCTTAACCAGTTCAGTTACACATTTTTACAGTGGGTACATTTATATAGCTGGATATTTACTGAGGCAATTATGGGTTAAGTACCTTGCCCAAGGGTACATCAGCAGTGCCCCAGTGGGGAATTGAACCAGCAACCTTTTTGGGTACAAGTCCTGCTCCTTATCCACTATGCTACGCTGAACCTTGAACCTGCAGCTTCAGTTCCCTGTTGCAGTATTGTTGCACACCCCTGAGCAGGACACTTAACCTGCAGTGCTTCTGTCCATATTTGGCTGTGCGGTTTTAAATACGAGCTTTGTAAGTCACCCTGAAAAAGAATGGTAGGCAAGTAAATAATGCATGATAAAAAGTAATGATAAAAAAAGGAGGTAAAGTGTGTTTTGAAGGTGGAATATTTGGAAATTGTAAAAAAAGGAACTGATTGATTCTGCCACTGGTGACTCCAGCATTAGATGCCAGGCCGTCTGAAACCCAGTTCATTTCCTTGGCGGGGGACGTTGTATGGCACCACCCTATGAATAAACAGAGTAATACAGAATCGATGCTACATGCGATTGAGGTCTCATAACTGATTACCAATGCGCGGCAATCCCCAGGCCTTCTCCGTGGCAACCTGTTGACACTGGAAATCTAACGGTCTTTGCTGTGGATTAACAAATGAACATGTCATTCAAGCTGTGGAAAAACAAGGGGGGAGGGTCAATTAGTACAAAACTAGTCTGTTTATTGACTAAACCTGGAATAATGGCCTGGATACGTGCATTAACGGCCTACTGTTTTTTTTTCTTTATGTTTTATGAGGCTGATCGAAGAAGGTTGCTCAATATAGTGTATACAATTCAATGTGTGGAGCAGGTTCAGTGATTAGACCCACAACAGTCAAACCACAGTGCTCTCTAAAATGGACCCACACAGGGTTTAACCCCCGTATCCAGTCATGCACTCAAGAAAATGCAGTCCCTCTGTAAGCCAATCAACGGATCACTTAATCCATCGCCTTCACAAAAGGCGTTTCCTTTGGCCCCATATGCAAATTCTTTTATGGCAATAAATAGCAGTTTGATACAACACATGAAACGATTATATCATGGCTCCTGTCTCTGACTCGTCGCTCTGGAAACCAGGAGTGAGAGTCAAGCTTCAGGTCAGAGGTCACCATGGGTTGCTTGGGGTGCAAGCTGCGCTGGCTGACCCAGAGCGTTATTAGGGGATTTCCGAAACACAGCCACAATGGCCAGAAAAGAAAATCTGAACGGGACCTCTTTCATTACTCCAAAGTCCAAATGCGGTTTGGGGAAGTTAAAATGGAGAAGCCTGAACACAGGAACCACTGATAATCTTAAGGCTCCCGGGAGCGGATGTGGCTGCTCATTCAGACGGCTGTGAGTTGAATGAATTACACACTCGGCATTACATTTGGCAACATCGCTCTGCTCCGTCCAGAAACATGAGCAGAATTCAGAAAAAAACACCAGAAATCAGGTTATATTAATCGGTGCACACTGTCTGTACATATCCAATTAATGGCACAAGGACAGTGCAGGCAAGAGACACTGCAGCAGAATTGCTTAGCCTACAAGTGAAAAGGGAAGTAAAAATTAACGAATTATACATTTTCACTCAGTATGTGTGTATTTGCAAATGCTTCACTCGCCACTTTTCAAAGTATTGGAAAGGGATGGGGTAGGGTTAAGTAGGACAAGAGGAAGTAATCCATAAGGAGGAACCAAAGTTTTAACAATGACTGTTTTTTTCGTGAATGGGAGCCACGAGCAGCTTCTGTATAAGCCTCCGTTAAATGGCAGTTCCTGAACTTGCATCTTGAAAGTGGTGAATCATGGCTAATTTCCATACATTTACCAACAGGAAATGTTTGTGTTAAAATATGCATGTCAAATTCTCATCAATCAATATTTCTTAAAATGTTTTTGAAGCACCAAAATCAAAAATCAACATGAAACTCAAATCAATCAAAATATAATACCTATTCCAATGGTTGGGTCATTTGGCATTGTCCTTGTGATTTTTCCTGAGTGCCCTTTTGAAGACAAGTGATATCATGACTTACCTGTTAACACCAATTGAGGAAGACATACCTGGAGAAGAATCAGGGGAAACAGTGAAGGTGTACCCTTACCTCCATTAGCCTTTCAACGCCTAATATTGATTTGGCTGACACCATCTTGTTGAAATCATACAATTCATATTAGCGTCAAAACCCAGACCGTGAAAATGCTTGAAACAGATGAGCACACTCAAACATCAGTTCTGATCACCCTTCGTTTCCAGTTTGAAATTGTGTCATGAGCCATGAGTGCAACACCTAGGCGCCCTCTTCTGGCCACTCAGTGAATTGTTCAAACACTGTGGTTTGGAGGTCTCATTTGGGTCGGGATATGTCATGTAGCAGAGTCTAGACTTATCCGTATTCCCGTGGCATTAATCGACAGAACATGAAGGAAAAGCTTCTGGATAGAACCCCATTCTATCAAAAGGGGCAACGCAAATGTATCAACACTGCCCTCCTCTGATCATGCACTGCAACTACATGCAAACAATACGCACATCCTAACCGAATAACAGGTGTGACAGGCATGGAGGAGAGCTGAGGGAAGAGGGAAGGAGAGAAAAATACATAACACCACCATATATATAATGTACGCGCTCGTAACTAATGCTGTAGCTTTTGAACATTAACCAAAAAAATTACACACCTGGAGAAAAAGCACCGTTACAGTCAGAGGACTCTACCCAGGGTGATGGCAGGGGCCACATAAATTGTAACGTTGGCTCGGAGCTGAAAGAAATAGGGCAGACACCTGCTGCAGAAGTGGGCAAAAATGACAAATGTCGTCCCAGACTACCCATTAAATCACCTCAGAAGGGGACCGGTCGAATTCATCAAGCCTTTCCGGGCCAAAGCCTCGGGTTTGGAGCAGGGTGGGGGCAGGGGCTGGGGGGTGGGGGGGCCTCCCGTTCACCTGGGAAGGAGGGGGGGGGGGGGGGTAGGAGGGTGGTCCATCGGGGAGCTTTTCCAGGTTAGGGCTCGTGAACAGGCTGGCAAAGAGACAGGGAGCAAAATGGAGCAGCACTCAAAAGACTGAACAGCGGGATACCTTGTGTGTGTGTGTGTGTGTGTGTGTGTGTGTGTGTGTGCTGAGGGTGGGGAGGGGGAGGGGGGCAGGTACAGTGAGTAAATGGTATATATTTAGTTTTCCTGACATGGATTGATGTTCCATGTCTCTCTCGCATGTTAAATTGCACAGCTGTAGAAGCACAATCACGGCACAGATATCAGAAATAGATCACATGGCATTGCAGGGAAGGGCTGATATTTCTGAGGACCGTTTCTGGGCCTGTATCTGGGTCACTGTCCCTCCGTCCCCCGACAGACGTGGAGGTGGGAGACAAACGTGCTCCTCCGCCAGTCTGGCTTTCTCTCGGAGCGCGTCCGGCGATCATACGGGGGGCACGTGCACGGGAGGAGGACCTCCGACGGCGGCGACCCCCCCATAATGTCCGGGGACCGAGCGGGGCTCCGTCCCACCCTCAGGGGCCCGCGTTCGTACAGAAAGATACACGGAGCCACACGATGTCCTCATTAGAGACTCGCGCACCTAGCCATCTCTCACCATTCCATCATGCCTTCCTAATGTCGGGGCCCGAAATAGCTGGGCCGAGGCTCTTCCAATTGGGTCATGCGATAGCCGTTTTTGGATTCCGCAGAAAGAGAGTAAGAAGAAAAAAAAAAGCCAACCCGCCTAAATGGTTTTGGTCTCCAGGAACAGCCCTGGACAGAGAACGCCCCCTCCCCCCATACTACCCCCACCCCCAAAAAAATGGCAATAATTTATTTTCACTTTCAGTTTTTTTTTTTGGATCAAACTGGGTCAAAAAAGCTAGGCAGAAGTCCATCTTCAACAAGTACTCTGGACAGTAAAATTGAATCAATCGTCTTTTTCAAAACGTTTTTATTGGTCATATAGAAAATAAAGTAAGCTGTATATCAACAAACATACAGTATATACATCAATAACTTAAACACCTCTGAGAATGAAACAGTAAAATTTCCACGGTCGTTATATATGAATACATCATATTACTTATCTATCTACAGATTGCAAAAAAGTACAATAATTTAGTTAATAAATACTTACAATTAAATTGACTTTTATTTTATTTGTTTTTCATACAAAGTACTGCGATATAATTTATTACACCCCATAGAGAAAAATAACAAAAACAGATTTTGTCATAGTCGTTATTTACCATATTCATAAACTCACTACTTTTCATAGCTTTAATTTCTCACTTTACACTTCTTGAAACACAAAAACTCTACTCTGAGGAGCAAGATAGAAAAACTTGCACAGTCAAACGCCAACCAGTTTACACCCATGTGTTCTGATTTAAAAAAAGCTTAATTGTCTAAAGCTTTTTGTCACTCAAGTGCTGTTTAAAAAAAAAAAAAAGTAAAGAAAAAAGTTCTCCTTTTCCGATTACAATTAACGTAACCAAAACGGTGTAACAAGTACACTGAAAGCTGCAAACGGACAACCAGTGCTGAAAGATAAACATCGAATGACGATAAAAAGGGCTTTTTTTTCTGCTTCGGGATTGCTATCAGGTGATATAGCCGGAGCATTAAAAATTCCGCAGCACAGAGTAACGATCGGTCTAGCAGCAAGATAGGAAGTAAATGGTTTATACCTCTGACAATAATGATAACAGCCAATAGGAATTCCCGACTCAGGCTGGCGAGTCCGTTCCTCTGGTGTCCCCTGATTTGAAACTGCTCCACAAATCCCTCATTTTTGAGCCCGTTTTTCTTCCCTGGTCAAAGATTTATAGATCTTCTTTAAATATTAATTTCAGCCTCTTGGATTTGTGTGACAGCTTTAGTCTTTGTTGAGTCTACCAACCCAGTGTTGGGAAGGGTCTGGGTAAGGCATTGCATGGGTGGACATGGATACCCAAGGGAGCTCCTCGAGCAGAACGGGGAAGAGGAGAAAAAACAGCTCAGAACATTCCAGAGAGTCCCATTCAATCAAACTCTGTGTGACAACACTGATACTGAATTACAAGATCACAGGTTCAGTAGAGAGCCGGCTGGACATACCACACATCTCTGACAGAAGATCCTATGATCCACACAACACTTCCAGAGCGTAAGGGTCTCTATGTGTGCAAATTAAGACCCCACCAGGGCTTCTGTGTGCACACCAGACAGAAAATTCAGGATCTGATCGAGTAACTTTGTATCTCTGGGCTGTTATGACACTTGAGCATTCTCTGACCTGATGCGCAAATACACTGAATCGGTACCAAAGCCATGCCAACGCAGTGCACCGCTCTGCAAACGGAACTCTACCAGCTGATGGAGCGCCCTCTCCGTTCCACACGATTCCGCTCCGATAATCCTTGGGCAAAATCTTCTCCAGCGTTTGTAATTTCAGGGCCTAACCTGCAAATGCTGCTTCCTGGTGGGGAAAACTGATCTGGACGAAACTGCTGCAGAATAAAGACACCGCACCAGAGGGTCTATTCAGCTCTGTGTCGATCGAGAACTCGCCCTAGGGTCACATCAAAAGCAACAGGGAAGCGCAAAGTGACGGAAGTCATTCATTTTCGATGGAGGACGGCCGCGAGACCCAGACCGGGTGGCAGGGCTCTGTCCAGGGAGAAAGGACAGGCCGGGGGCCACACACAAAGGCTCATAATTTTAGCCTTTACTGCCACCACGCTCGGATCTAGCTACAGGCTGTGGACGGATCCCTGCCAAACACAACAATATTCAGTAACACACATAGGACTCCTGCTGGTGCAGTCTCCAAATGTCCTGTGCTGCACTCAACTGAATTTACCATTTAAAGTTTGCATAACATAGATCATACCGCAAAGTGCCAGAATATTTTTCTGTGCCACTATGACGCAATAATTCAGTACATTATTCATAGCAACTCGACAGTTTAACATGCTTGCTAGTTTAGCTAGCTTGGTAGTTTTTAGACCTTTTAACAACATAAAAGCACAAGGGTGTCCATCTTTCACAAAGCGTTCTAGTCACAGATATTGCAGGTAGTTTTTCATGGATAATTTAATCTGTAGGTAGATTTATACCATGTTTCCTAACTAGGTTTCTAAAGACTTTTTATTGATTAAAAGAGAACGACAAATGAAGGAAGTAAATATTAATGTATTTACCGGCAAGGCAGCCCAGTGCTTCCTACTCCTTTGATTCTGTATGAGGCAGTGCCCACTAATGGACCCCGACCACAACCTGCAGTGGTCCAGAGCGATGTGACCACAGTGTGCCACCTTTGGTGCGACTCTAGGGGTACATCTGTGAGAACCAGAGCCATCGAATCGACGTTGCAGATGACGGAAGGAAGGATAAACCGGCATTCACTGGGCAAACTGGGAAAAGGGACTCGACTCAACAATAAATTAGCACTCTGTGTGAAACTACCCATTTACTTTATAAGGACTGTATAACGACTAACACTACACCTCACTCTGAGACCTGACCTCTCACAGCGGTCCACCGAGTTGCATATTTAAAAGGTTCACTTTTTTTTCCTCCCCCCCACCCCCCCCCTCCCCCCACAATGCGCGCCCGGGGGGGGTTAGCGCCGCATGTACCCCAAGGGGGGCGGGGTGGGGCGGTGGGGGTGGAAAAATGGCAAAGCCCAGCAGCGGCGGCGATGGCGGCGACGCTAGCCTGTACACGAGCACGTTTAAAACCCTTACACACTGTTCACATCACAGTACTGACACGGCAAAAAGAGCACGTCCACATGGAAACAGAGCGACGGCCAGAGCGCAGAAAAATCTACAACAGGATACTTTCACAGGTAACCAGTCAAAGACGGAGTTCCCCTTTTACTTCCTCAAAAAAGGGAACAAAACCAAACCAAAAGGATATGTACTTAAGTAGATATAAATAAGCAAAAATGCCTCAGGTCTGCTTTCCAGTGTAAAGTCTGGGGACGTAAATGCATTGTAAGAGTCTGAAGCGTTGAAGAGACAGTGATCAGACGCTCTTCCCTCTATGTTGTGAACTGCAACAGCTCACTGAAGGCTGCAGCTAGCTTCAAACATACGGTCACCTTATCTTCATGAAACACTTGACTGCTTGACTGCATAAGGCCAACAACAGAGGTAAAAACACAAGGTGTGACGACTAAGGGGAGGGGAGTCTTTTGGCAGCGGGAGTCTCAAGGTGACCGCGAGCGGCCGGTCTGGGATTTTGGTTTCTTACCGTTTTTTTTTTTCCGGGTGAACCGGAGCCCTTGACACTGTGCAGAAACCTGGAAGTGGACATACGCACCGACCGACGGCCAGTCCCCCCTCCCCCCAGGCACACCCACCCCCCTCCCCACTAAGAGGGCTACCCTTCCTCTTTGTACAATATGGTCCCACAAGGTTTTGTCACCCCAGCTCATCTGTTTTGGTCACGTTCCTGAGCAAATCTCTAATCTGGTGAGAGTGACGCGTGAAGTGTTTGCGTGTCGGCGGCCATTTTGTGCACAAGAACTCAGAGTGGACAAATCTTGGATGGAGTGGTTCCAGGGTGCTTCGGGTTAGGATGGTAGCTGATATGAATGTTAGTTTTTATCTTTTTTCTTTCTTTTTTTTCCAGCTTTTCAAGGCAATGCAGTATTTGCTTCTTAAATTACTGACGTTATAGCCGTTTCCAGAATGAAACAGAACAGTACCGTGCACTCAAGATTACGTGTCAATATTTAACCATTTATCTACTGAATTAAATCCAACTGAGAGGGGGGGTTTGGGGGGGGTTGCCATTGGAGAATGCAGGCTGATTCTGCCACTCTACAAGTGCAGGACAACTTTTTCCACCCATCGTGTTGACAACTAGTTTGCATGGTGCGATAAAACCTTCATTTTAGGCCACAATTCTGCAGTAGAAATTGCACCATGAAAAAGTTTCATGTCTTTTTTTGTTTTCCTTCTCTTCCACTCTTTGTCCCCATCAACATGGTTTTTTTGACGTACCAGCTGACATTTGGACACCAAACATTCTACAGTTAATATATCTGTAAATTACGCAGAAAGGTATTTATTTGAGAACCTAATACTAAAAAGAGTTTTGTTATATTGCCCCACTTTAACGTGGATGTTTAAAAAAACTCTTTTTTCCTCCAAAACTGAACTAATGCGGACGTTATGTATTATTCCAAATATTATTTTAATCATCAATTTCTAATTAGCATTAATTTTTTCATGTGCGTTTAGTTACTCTTTATCGGCAACAAGCGAAAGGACTGCAGAGCAGTAATGTCCACGACTCCCTTTAAAAACGGATCACTCCAGAAACCAGGCCATCGCCAGACAACAGGAGCAAATAATCCCAATAGCGTTAGGTTTGTTTTTTAAAACAGTGCAGATGATGTCACATCCCTGGCATTTATAATTATTAATTAAATTAAATTAAATGACAAAAAATTAACTTTCCTTTTTTTGCATTAAATACATCAGAGAAATATACAGAAGTCACGCTTCACAAAAATAATAACATCAGAAGAGAGGTGATGCAAAGCTGGTGCCAGCCATACCTCCGGTAGCCTCACACGAACCGGGGGAGTTAGAGCCAGTGCACAGCCCGGAAACGGGCGTGGCTGGTTTCCATGACTACTGCCCAAACATGACAGGGCAACCTTGGGGGTTCCTCAAGTGTGTGACCACCGCAACGGGACACCGCAGGAGGTCACCTCCACAGGGTGGCTGAGGTGGCATGGTTTTCGGTAACATCGGACTAGTTTGGCCTATCGGAGACTCCCCCTTTTTGGAACAGGAGACGTAGCGGAGGGCGGCCCCAACAGACCCCGATTTACATCACCTGTAGCCGCTCTACATAAATGTACAGCATCACATCCATTTAGTGAACAATACTGTCACCTTGTCACATACACGTCACGCCACACCACGCGCTAGTCCACAGTACGCGCCTAGTCACTAGAAAAAGCTATCCACTTCAATAGTAAGCCACTTTTGGTACAATTGCAAAAAGGATATCAAACATGTTTCTTTTTTTTGTTTTGTTTCTTTGTTTTGGAATTTTTTTCTACATTTTTCAAGGTTTTTATAAACAATGTAAGATACTCTATGTATTTATAAAAATCAAAATTTGAACTTGGACAAAGATCCTTAAAATACGAAGACAGACAACTTTATAATAAAGCTTGTGTGAGTACACTTTCATCTATGTATGTGATCAGCTAGTCCTCACAAGTGTTTGCCTTTTTTTTTAACAAACGAACAAAAACTTCTTTAAGTGCGATCGTTGTCGAATGGCTCACTCAAACACACAAACTGAAACAGTTTCATCGCTTAAAATGACCAGTTTGTTCACACAATATTCACGGGTGTCCACAGCCTTTTAAGAACACTCTACATCTGTTAAAGTGAAGGGAACAACAGCAATGGCAAAAAGATTAATTCACTCGTCGATGATGTACGTTTGACTTCGTAGGGACGCCCAATGCTGGCCTAGCACTGTTCCTTCACATGAATAAATATTATTGCCTTTCTACGTTAATACAGTATTCTGCAGAACACAACTTGTAAACATCTGCAAAGAACACCAGCTAACCGTTCAACATGGGAAACAAACGAAAACGGACAGAAAAAAAAAAAAAAAAAGTTCCACACAAGCTCAACAATCAAAAAAGACTTTGTTTTGTTTGTTTCTAGAAAGAAGGACTACCCAATCACATAGCCTGGTCTTTTCAGTTCTGAATCTGAGCTTCAGACTCATAACAGCGACAACACCTGTCTTATTACCAGAAAAACACATCTGATTGGTCAGTGCAAAAACACTAGGCACAGGTATGTAAGAACCAACCAATGATTAATTGGATGACCACGCCCCTCCCCCTTCTCACAAAATGCAGTGAAAATGCAAAACTCTGAATCATTCCCCACCCCTGTTTAAAGAACGTTCTCAGAATGTTCTCACGCTAATGAAAAAAGACCTAATTAACTGTATCTGCTTGTCTGCAAAAATCTGTGCGCAAAAGCAGGGTCTGTTTGAAAGCCGCTGTGCCAGCCAAGCTACGCGTTTCAGTGCAAGAATCTCCCTGTCAAGACGGGACGGAAAACAGCATGACAGTCTAGACTGACTAATACCATAGACTAATATTAAACACACCACACGCAGAGACACCACAGAGAGAAACATACACTTGGACCCATGTAAATACTATAAAAATTCAATAAATACATACATCCACATGAATCAGGATGGGCCATAGATAAAGAAAGGGTTTTAACCCACACAATAACCCTTCGCCTCTCTGAATACGGTCACTGCAAACCCTGGTATGGATAATGAGAGAGTGGTATTTTCTGGGGGCTGGCAGGGATGGGGGGTTAAGGTTGTTGATATCAATACAACCCTGTGCTCAGTAATGATGCACTGACTACTTCTTCCTGAACACGTCCTCTCTCTCTCCCTCTCTCCCTCTCCCTTCCTCCCGCCCTCGCTCTCCTTCTCTGACAGATACTAAGACCGCGCGTCCGTCTTCGACTTGACTATGGTGATGACGCTGGTGGCGGCCACCTTGCCGGGGATAAGGGGCCCGATGACGGAGGCGATGGGGCCCCGGGCGGGGGCCACGGGGCCGCGCGCCACTGTCCTGGCGAAGCTCTGCAGGGCCTCGTACTTGGAGCGCAGGGCGTCCAGCTCCACCTTCATGCTGGCGTTCTCGGAGGCCAGCTTCTCCACCTCCTGCTGCAGCTCGGCCTTCTGCTTCTCCAGCTCCTCCTTCTGCGTGACGCGCTTGACGCGGCAGCTGGCGGCGTAGCCGCGGTTCTTCAGCGTGCGCCGCCGCTGCTTCAGCTGCAGGATCTCCTCCTTGGAGAGGCCCCGCAGGTGCTGGTTCAGCTCCCGCACCGACATGGTCACCAGCTCGTCGTCCGTCAGGCTCGTCCCATTCTCCCCCGGCTCCCTTTTCACCTGCAGGGCGGCGACAGAGAGAGCAGAGGCGCGGGATGAAGAGAGCAACACCGGACACGGGAGGGAGAGGAAGAGGAGGAGCTCAGGAGGGGAGAAAAGAGAGAACAAAAGGAAAAGGAAGAGAGCGAAAAAGTGGAAGAAAAAGAGTACAAGAAATAGAAAATTTGAGAAAAAAAGAGAAATGGATTGTCCTCAGCAGCTCAGCAAGCACGGCTGAGCCTGATGGCCCAGGTTGGAAACGTGTGCGCATAGACCAGCACACACATGCATGCATGCTCACTGTGTGCCTAAAGGAAGAGCCATACCCTTGCACACACAGGTGCACATGTGCACACACATTCACACACATGTACGCGCGTGCGCACACACACACACACACACACACACACACACACACACACACACACACACACACCAACAGACACGCACAGCACACACAGGGCCTTGAATGTGGTAATAAAGAACCCCTGGCAAACAGAGAGAGAATAAAATTAAAACAAATAATTAAACGCCACCCCTGTGGGAGAGGGCGCTGGCTGGAGGCTCCCGCACTGTTACTTGTTTATACTACAGAGAGGCGGTAAAAACAGACAGGAGGGAGACGGCGTCGCTCTGAGGTGAGAGGGGAAAACGTATGAAGATGGGGTAGCACCAGCCGCTCACACAGGCACCGGGGCTGCTGCTAACACTGCTTCAATGAGCCAGCAAAGACCCCAGGATACATGCCACTTCCTCTCCGAACGCTCCATTACTACGCCATTCGAAAGGGCTAAGTGCGTGATCCACCACTCAGTGCACAGTTTTCTTCCAATCGCTAAAGGCCGTCAGCTACGCTCCTGTCATTTCCGTCATCAAAATGGAAATGTAATCACTGCATAACCACACGTACATTAATATAACAAGCACCAACGGCATAATCACAACGTAACACAGAAACAACCTGAATCCAATATGCCTGATCTGTGAGTAACAACTAGGAAAGGAGCGTGTTAGAACTATGCTTCTGAAAAGGAGAGGGGGACGAGGCCAACCTACCTTCAAGGCTTTGCTTCCCTTGTTAGTGGTCGTCATGCCACGAGTGCCACTTCCAACCGCGCAGATCTGTGGAGAGGAAGGAGGAAGATGAAGAGGAAGAGGGAAAGGTCAGGTTGGAGCACAGCAGACAGCAGCGGGTGAGAAAAACACAGCAGGGCCATTCATTCACACAGACCTCGTGTTCCTCACCAGCCCTGCCAACGACAGGAGAATAAAAAAAAAAATCCTTCATGCTGGTTTACTGTGGTCATAAATAAATAACACAAGTTCCTTTATTGGTTTCGGTCACCTCTTGTGCCCTATCGAGCGGTGAAGACATTAACTCCTTCTAAAAAACATAAAAATCAAAAGGAAGTGCAACCTGGCAACCACGTCACCCAGAGAAAGGGGGATCCTTTCTGTCTCCCGCATCAATCACCCTAAAAACTGCGTACTTTACGCCCACAAGGTTCCCTAATCCAAGGTAAACGACACAGCGTACGTCCAACATACCACAACACGCACGGCTTTTCAGTCCACTTTCAGTCCACTAGAGCATACAACAGCAGGGACACATCAGCATTCAAACCTTCACCCACCCGGTGCAGCTACCAGAACACCACACCATGCTGCTTCCCTGTGTCACAGACATCGCCTTCATCACTGGATCCTCTGGATATGACACACCAAGACAAAGGCCAACAAGAATCATACAATGAAACCGCTATACTTGAGAGAAATGTCTGCGTCCACAATGCTTACGGAGTTAAGCATCCCATCGCTGAATGAATCATGTGATGAGCCAGCCCTGACATGTGCACACAGATAGCAAGCATCTGAAAATACCCGTGAGACAGCTAGGTATCAATATAGCTGGCTATAGATAGCTGTGAAGAGGCAACCAGTGTCTTGCTTTCACCACAGACCTAATCCTGTTTGTGCGCGAGTATGAGAGTGTGCGTTTCACTGAAAGTGTGCTGTGTGTGTGTGTGTGTGTGTGTATACATTTGTATACATATATTTGAGCTGGACTAGAGCTAGACTGGAGCTGGAGTGGCAGTGTAGCATAGTGGTAAGGAGCAGGGCTACTAACCAAAAGGGTACTGGTTCGATTACCTGCTGGGACACCGCTACAGTACCCTTGAATAACCCTGAATTGCCTTAGTAAATTTCCAGCTGTATAAATGGAAAACATGTTAAAAAAAAAAAAAAAAACTGCAACCTATGTAAGTCACTCTATATTAACAACAATAATGTAATGTAATGCAATATCACAGAGGGCTTTGATAACACAGAACAGACTACTTTGACCTGGTAATAATGCAGTATACAGACAGTGAATGAACACGACTCTCATTCTGAGAGTCCCACACTAACACCCCCATAAAGTCAAACACCTACAGTGCAGTGACTTGTACTCACTGCAAAACAGTAACAAGATCTCCTCAGCATATTATATTCAGTATATAATCTAGTGAAGGAAGTGTTGAGCCAAGCCTATTATTCTCCCTCCGGTTTGCTTACAGGGCCAAACGTAGTGTTGAAGATGCAACTTCGACAATTTTAAATCAGATCTGCAAACATTTCAAAATGCCCGGTTCGTCTGCCAGCGACTGGTCGGCTGCCCCCCCCCCCCTTTCCCTCCATTTGCAGCAGAACGCCGTCCTATCCCCCGACAGGCAGGTTGGTAAAAGGTGGGCGTGAAACGTTACAGATCAATAGCTTTCTGGCAGTTCCCACTTGAGACGTTCTATAATAAACATCCAATAAAATGATGATAAAGCGCGGGCCCGCCACAGGCTGGGATCCTCCTCCCGTCCTGTTTGACTCTCCGAGCTGAGCCGGGTTTCGAGTGTCAAAGCCTGGCTCGGTCTTTTAACGAACAGTGAGAGACACCGCGCAGATAGGAGATCAGAGATGGGTGAAACAGTTACTGACTTCAGAGGGAGGGAAGCACAAGGTACAAGGTATCGCGCTGCCGATACAGAGCGCAGGCTTAACTTCCATGGAACAAAAATACTGACACAGGCTTCGCTACTTGAATTAAGTACAGTGAGTAAAACTTCTTTGCTTTGTTGTATAAAGTCATCCAAATACTGTACTGAATTCAAGTTAGATAAATTTATGGCATTTTATAAGCAAATGGATGTATATGACCCTACATATTTCGTAGTAAATACTTGTATAAAGTTACTGTCAGGACTCTGGTACGACACACACACACACACACACACACACACACACACACACACACACACACACACACACACACACACACACACACACACACACACTGAGGACATGCATTTGTGAGGCTGTATTCTGACAGCCTGCTGAGGACATGACACTATCGGCTCAGAGAATCTGACTGATTGGCTCAGATTTTTTTGTGTAGACGGCCTGAACCAGTCAGATTCAAGTCCACAAATACTCACACACTCAATCCCACGCAGGCCTGCAAGCGATATGCCTGTAAGGGTCCTAAAATAAAGATATTGTGCGCTGGGACCGGGAGGACAGCACAAGTCACCGTGACTCAGCAGATTCCTAATCACCACAACCAAACACCACACCCAACAGCAGGCAGGGCACCTTCCCACAATGCACCACTGCAGCAAGAGGAGCCCCACACACGGCACAGCAGGACCTTCAGTGCAGGACCTGAAGGAGTTCAGTTAAACCTGCCATTCTAATACTTGTGGAGCAAAATATGTATTATAGGCTATATCAGATATTATAGCAGTGTGTGTGTGTGTGTGTGTGTGTGTGTGTGTGTGTGTGTGTGTGCGCGTGCATTCCTATAAATAGTAAACTCCTATTTACTTGTACAAACTGCTCTAAAAACATACCCCGTTCATGAGTGGGTAACCAGGCAACAACTGGAATCCCATTCATTTATACTGGTGAACTAATATGTATTAGCTACTGTATTTGAAACGCATTTTAAAATTAACCCCTCTGAGCGCAGCATTCCTGTGCTGTCAGCCATGGATCAGACGTCACCTGGTCAGAGAGCACAAACAGCAGCTCACAGCCTCAGCTGAAGGCGGTATCGGACTGAACCGGTACTGTCCTGTACTGCCCCCCTGCCTGTCCCTCAGCACGGCCAGCGGGCCCAAAGGGAAACGAAACACCCCAATTCAGAATCCAGAACCAGGAACATGGCAGAGTAACTCAAGTCAAAGTCCTTCTTCCCTGCCAGCCCACGCATGCACGTACGCACACACACACACATACACACAAGCATGCAAACAATGCATACGATAAAAGTAGGCTAACTGGGAAGGAAGAGTTACAACCACCATGCCATTAGTATCACATTCCATCACTAAACAGCTGATTATCACTAGATAACGATCGCAAAAATAAACAGAGGACTGGGGACTTTTGGGCGTTGAGGATTCACGTGCTCCGTCGTAGCGGGGAAGCAGCATGAATTCAGTCAGCGGCTCCCGTGTTATTGCAGGCCAGCAGGAAGTGCCCGCTGCACTTCCCAGCCATCAATTCAGCCTGGCGTCTGGGGTCGGTGGCAGCGCCACGGGCCAATCACGCCTAAATCTGATTAAAATGAGGGGGGAGAGGGGCGATCCTGTCAGCCTCGGATGCGTTTCAGCGGCTCTTGGCCCCCCCCCCCCCCCCACCCCCAGCACCCCCAGCCCCCCTCCAGCCCCCCCAGCCCCTGCTCCATCCCCTGCCCAATCCCAAATGGCACCTCTGAGAGGAGTACTCGGCCGTGTAAATACGGAGGGGGCCAGACACGTGTATCAATCGGCGAACAGGCCGAGATTCCGTCTCCGAGTCTGACGCACCCCCCCCCATCCGTCCTCCGTCCCCCGTCCCCCGTCCCCCCGTCCCCCGCGGGCGAGACTACGTGCTTAATATTCAGCCACAGAACAGAGAGGCGGAAGCTGGCGCGCGGGGGGTGAGAAAACACTCTTTTTTACACGCCACACAATCGTGTTTCAGTACCTGCAGCAAACGATTTCACCTCTTTTGTGTGGGCCTACTGAACGGTGGAGGGAGCAGCGGATTTGGCGGGGGGGGGGAGGGTTGTGGGGGGGGGGGGAATACAGGCGCAGAGGCATCTTTTGCAAGCGCAGGCTGAATTTTTATGAATCGCCAGCAAGAACGCTGACACCTCTGAGCTGATTAACTTCAGCACAGATATCGCACCCACAAGAGGGGAAAAAATGCTGAGCGAGAGAAAGAGAGAGAGAGGGGGAGAGAGGGAGAGAGAGAGAGAGAAAACGGCTTGATGAAACTGCATCCTCAACACATTTACAGGAGCTTAAGAAGAGCTTGAGGAGAAGAGGAAAAAAAAAACCCTGATCTCAGCAAGGACCACGACCAGGCCTCCAATTAGGAAGTTGTGAAGTTGAACTAGCACAGCAACCCGTCTGCCCTGCCCCCGCCTCCATCGGCACAAACAGAGAAGGTGGCGTGGGGGGTGGGGGTTAATAAATAAATGTACAATAAAACGCTGATCAGACAGGACTCCTCCGGCCTCAAGATCGATGATCTCATCCTGTCATTGCCGCCACGGAAAGCCCCGCGTAGATGTTCACCACTGGGTCAGGCCGTACAGCAGAGAGACGAGGCCGTTTAACAGTGCCGAAGTGCTCCGTGGTTCTCGCCCGTCAAACACGAATTGCGATCATTCGTGCCTTGTGTGTGTGTGTGTGTGTGTGGACGCTGAAATCATACACAAGGCAACGGATCCTTCAAGGGTCCATCCAAGGTTCCTGCCATTTTCCCCCTTTTTTTGCTGGGGGTGCAGACCGCAGTGCTTGGGAAAGGACTCCTCCCCTGAACTGCGTGACGTGACCACACACAGACACCCAGCCAGCACCATTTTAGGACCCAGGTCACAGTGCCACAGGACGCTATGAATGCTAAATCAGCACCATGGCACAGCACTATGAATACTAAAACAAAACCACAGGGCAGGAGCTTTGGGAGCGGGGGGGGTCACTTCGGAAGTGTTGCTGACACGTTAATGTAGAGGCCCATGCAGCCATACAGCGGCATTCTCAGTGTCTTCATCAGCGTCTTCCGTGTCTTCCTGAAGCCAGCTCAGAACTGAGGGAGAGGTTGTGTAAGGCAGAAAGTCAACACCGAACTGCAATTACACTGAGCTCTGAGCACGTTCTTAACTCTGGGTGTGCTCCCTCTGTACACTGCCATGCCCCACCACCCCCCACCCCCGTCACACCTGCAGCCGCTCTACCAGAAGTGACCAGAAACGAGAAGGAAGTCCCACTTCCTCACTGTGGAAACCTCAGGTAGAACCATGTTAAACTGTTGTTGAGTTCTGCGCACCACAGCCACACCACACAAAGAAAGTCCCAGACTTCTCAGGCTACACCAAGTTAAGCTAAACCCTGACAAAACCACAAAGAGACGTTCCTCAAACTTCTACACCCACAGCTTTGGGTTGCTGGGAAAGGGCCGTACTCTTCATGAGTTACAGCTGAATTCACGGAATTAAATCTCAAGCGTCAATTTCCTGTTCGGTATCTAATGCGTTCATCCACAGCCTCCCTCAGGAGCAACCACTGGTCCTAAGAGGGCACTCCTTCAAATACCAGGTGAAACATCCTCCTAAAAGGTCATTTTTTTTGTAAATTTCCTCCATGCCTTTTGCCAATATTTAACCTTCCTTTTCCAGAATCATGAACCATGCAACGCTCAACAGCTTGCAGCTCACACACTACACTTGCCCTCTCTGAGAAAAAAACGCAGACGACTTCTTTGATCTAATCTCCCCTCCCTCATGCCCGGCGAAGGAAATAATCAAACAAGGTGTGTCCGCCGTGAATTAAGCCCAACGCCTCCGACGAACAGGGCTGACATCCATCTATTAAGCCTGCAGAGAGAGCACAGCAGATGCTGAGCAGGAAAGCCATTAACTACCAGACAGGTATCCAGAGCATGAAATAACAGTGACGAAAAGAGGAAAAAAAAAAAAAAAAAAAAACATGTTCAGCAGTTTTCTGAAGGGGGAAAAAATGTCGTATTGTGGTATTAGAAGTGCGGGGGACTGGGGGGAGGTGGGGGGGGGCTGTCTACACGTTTTCCCATTTGGGGTACCAAGCTTGTGTGATGAAAAATTTCCTCACCTAAGCAAAAAAAATGCACTGTAAGGAGATTGCAACTGGGGCTTTTATTGCAAGGTTTGTCCACTGAAGGACCTTGTAGGTTAATTTGGTCTCCCTTGCAGAGAGATAGGTCTTAGGTGGAGATGAGAGGTAAGGAGGTAATTTCGGGATGGTTCCTCCTCTCCAACCTCGAATGTCAGCACAATATTAAAAAAAAAAAAAGATGTAAAGGTGATTTCCCGCACAAGGATAATAATCATGTTAGTCTATGAGGAGGACAGTATCCACGCTAAACACACAGAGGATCTCATCCAGGCTGCTGCAGTTCACACACAGTCAGGAGCAGCAGGCAGACCACCAGAGATAGGGGGAACATGTGGAGATGTGGAGAGCCCAAAGCCCTCCTCTGAGGGGCCCTCAGCCTGAACAAACACCTCACTACCTCAGACCTGCATCGTCCCTCCAACCACCCAATCCACCAGACTGCGACTTCACCAGAACAAGGCCGCTTTTGAGAAGGACGCAAAAGAACGCTCCCCAAAAGAAGGGTTCAAATCTCAGGTTGCGCCGGACTACTGCCCTTCATGGACAGGAGGCACTCGGCCCGAGCTACTCCAACATACGATTCCAGCTGCAGGCGTGGCCAGCAGTGAGTAAACTGTGCTCTGAGTAAAAGAATGTGCTACACAAGTATTACACACGCACAATGTAACTGGAAAAAAATTCTGCAGTCGTTTCAGGGTGGGTTCTCCCTACAAAGCAGACATGAGCTCAGCCATTTAATATGATGAGAAATGGGCCGTCTGTGTGGTGGCTGGCCAGCCTCACCTCTCACAAAGCGGCCAGAGTGGCGGTAGACCATGCAGGCGTGGGTTACTGCTCTGGGACGGCACACAACTCCGTCAGCTCCACACCTCCCAACTAAGACGCGACCTAGATGAGGGGAAGCCTATTTAACATTACTATTTAACTATGAACATGTAAGCCACGATGTCCGGGGAACAGGCAGGAGCACAAACAGCTCTGAGGCTCGTGGGTACGGGGAGGAGCAGGCAGTGCTGTCAATCATCCGGGGGGAGTGGGGGGGCGGGGGGGGACAGCAGCTTGTCTTTTACCGCTCTGCCCAGCATGCTCCTGAAAGTCAACAGCTTTCCAGCAATGCCCTGTTTTTACTGCCAAGCTTGAAGACGAGTCAAAAAAAAAAAAAAAAGAGATCGCTCAGTCATTAAAGGGATTCTGGTATATAACGGTTCTTTCAGTTCACAGTTAATCACGAACGAATATGGTAGTACGAGTGCAGTTTATGTTGCTCTTATGAATCACTGCCTGGCACAGTTTAAACACTGCGAGTTTAAGGTAATGCTGTTTTTATAGACCATTGTTTGATTGCACATTCATTCCAGCATGATGCAATTATGTTGCTCTCTGCTACACATCTTTCTATTGTTGTGCAGTTCTTTCAACACTTGTCTTACAAATACTACTGTTTACCTCTTTTTCTGCACATGCACTTAATGTGTCACATAACGTCATATTAGCCTTGTAAGTTTATTTGAATAGAGTAAAAAGCAAATAATAAAAGTACCAAATAAACTGACAACAATAATAACAACAATAACAAATACTGGTAAATATTAAATGCATACTATAATCAGTCACAAAGTAGATACTCACTACTCACTCGTCAGGTTTTGGTACCAGCCAAATGTCTACCATCTCATTTAAGAAATGTGTCACATCTCAGTTCGACAGCAAATGGTCCAAATGGTCAACATCACCGGGGAAAACCAGGAAAGGTCAAATGACAAATTTTTATACGACCAGCTGTGCAGCATACCACCAGACTGTGGTCAAAGATCTTAGACTTCTGAGCTTCGCTCTGCACTGATAACAAAACATCTACACAATGTTTGTATAGGCCGGGTTTTGTCTCCATTATGGGAGAAGCCTGCCTCGGTTGCATCTCCTAAACGATATAACCACAAGATGGTTAAGAGTCATATTCAGTATACAGGCAACAAACTGGTTTAGCTGGCTGAAAAGGGAAAAGGAATTTTATGACCTATAATCAGAGGGTATCTGCACACCAGTTAGATCAGTAAAGATGAGAGCAAGGCAACATCTACCCACTGGAAGCCTGTGTTTCTGCTGGGCTGTGCAGTCACTTCCTGGCCATGTCGCTAACCTTTGAGGTAGACGTCAATATTCGCTGCGCCAAAATGCATTCCATTTGAGCAGCCTCTTGCCTCTGTGGCACCGCCTATCCTCCCCCAAAAATGTATTTCGTAACCAAAAAACAGCCGAATGGTTGATTTTACGGCGGACGATCGGGCCGGCTCAGTGGCAGCCAGCCAGCCCGAGTCTGCTCGCAGAGATCCTGCTTGCACTGTGTTTCATCATTACCAACAACAAAAAAAAGAGAAAAAGTCTATTGATCTTTCTATTACACCAACCTCCCCCCATCCCCCCTACGCCCCTCACACTTCCTCCTCCCCGCGGCTCTGCGGTTTCCCCACGGAGCTTAAACAGCACTCCACGAGCACGCTCCACGGCAGCGTTCTAAAACAACCCAGGCGCAGAGGTAATAATTACCCCTGAGATGGTATTTAGTCCGTGACATCTCTGCATTAGTTATGCGGTGCTGCGGAGCTCCCCTGTTCACCACTGTCTTTCCTGGTGTTTCATCAACAGCGCACCCCCCCCCCCCCCCCAACACACATGCACACGCACGCGTGCGCACACACACACTCCTCAGGTTCACTGCACGCCATACAGCTTTGTTCAACCCCTGCAACCCCCCCCCCCCCCCCCCCCCCCAAACTCTTGCCTGCATAACCACCACTGTTCTAGTAAACTGCCAGCAATAGAGAGGAGTTAAAACCACCCCCCACTGTCTGTCTCTGACCCCCCCCCGCCTATATCTGGAGCTGACTGATGGTCCTGCTGTTCCTGCTCTCTCTCTCTCATAGCCTTCTCTTTAGTTGTAAAATTGCCATAATTTGGATTGTCCATTAATTTGCCACATGACACCTGTTTAGCGAAATTGATTCAGTAGAATTTATATTTTGAGCATTACTGTGAATATGGACATTGTTGGTTATACATTAACAAATACTGATATCATCATGTCTCTCAAACACATATAAAGCCCAGCGCGTGCACGCACACGCACACACACACACACACACACACACACACACACACACACATACACACACACACACACACACACACACACACACACACACAGAGGACCGTCTGGAGCATAAAAACACATTGATTGAGCAATCAATGTGAAAAGGGGAACTGGTCAGCGATTGAGGTGAATGACGAGCTCAGCCAGGCTGAACCTGGGAACACTCCACAGCAAAGCCGTAACAGGCGAATTCAACGTGGGAACAGCTGAGGCCAAAGAGAGCGACGAAGATATGCAGCCACACAGCAACGCACACACACCGAACCCGGCGAACTCGGGACTCTATTACCATGCATTATTGATTAAGCTAGTTACAGACGCCCGTTTCTGCGAGCCTCAAGACTGCTACAGTTTTACATCATATTCAAGTCTTTCTGACACCGAATCAGTTACACGCAGCCCCGTGTTTCACCAGAGCGATTTAGGTAAATGACCCCGCCTGCTGCCATTGTGTGCCCTGGATTCAAACCCACAGCCCACAGGTTCAGAGTGCAAGGACCTAACCGCCCACCACAGGCCCCTTCAATTAACCCATTTCAAAACAAAACAATACACAGGAACAAACTCGGAGCGCCGCGCCGCAGTGCACCGTTTGCACTGGAGAAACTGAAACGCACTCTAACAGAAATGCATAATCCTAACACCACTTAGATCATTCACACACCTGTTTGCGTCCTGGCCCCACCCCCATCTCAGGTGCTGCTTCTTGGACCAGCAACATCTTTGCAAAAAAATAATTTCAGCATTCTCCTCAAACTTAACAAGAAGAATTTATAATACATGGGTGTGGATGTGTGTGCAATGCGTTGCTGGCTGGGGCACTGTAAAGATCCACTTACAACATAGGGAAAATTTACAGCACTTCACAATCGGCATTTACTGCTCCGTTCTTCAATCGCCACTCAATCTCCGTCTTGTCTTCAGTAACTCAGGTAATTACGAATTATGCAACTTGCAGGAATCCCCCTGGTTTGTGAGCTTTTCTGTCTAAAGGGCCCTCGGCAAAGCTATATTGCAGTGAAACACTCTGTTCTGTATCTCAAGATTGTGTATTAAAGACAGGATTACAGTTCATTACCGATAACTGCGTGCGCTCTAGACCTCGCGTGTCCTTATGCGTATAAAAGGAGTACGTGCAGTAAGTGGAGTGAAAACAGGACCAGTTGCATACCTTGAGATGTTTCAGAGCATGCAGTTATTAAATAAGTGATTCCAGGGAGCGGACTGTGGTGCTATCACTCACATCGTCTGCTTGCAAAACTGACTACGATGTCGCCGACATTGATACACGCTGTCCATGTACATACCTGCACGTTTACTGAAGCGAATCAGGTAGCGCCTCGCTGAAGCATACTACGGCATTGTCTGGAGCTGGATCTGCACCAGCAACATCACGATGGCGAGCCGAGATCTCTAACCACTCCTCCACACAACTGTATCCAAACCCTGCGCTTTAATGAACCTCCCACAATGACAAGATCATACTTTTTCTTTCCAAAAACAATGTACACGAGTCCTTTCACGTTTAAGATATACTGAGGTAACAGCTGTAATTTACCCTTTACTTATGATCATCTGAAAATCTAAGACTACACCGAATCACCTGTGGCTGAACCATTTTTTTCATTTTTTCCCCCACTTCTCACCGTAATATGTAGCGTGAATTATTTTACATAGTCATCGCAAGCGCGTTTGACCGCTGATCAAGGCCATTACGGTTACAGCATGCAACAGCTGTCTCTCTTTGCAAAACAATTTAAATACCTACAACAGAAGGAAAGCAACAAAGCCCAACACGCCAGCAGCTCTACACAGAACTGAAATACACTGAACTGTTCCTTTAAGTTCTAATTTTCGTTTGACCTCTAAATATTTTTCTTCACGTTAAAAATGGAAATACCCTCGATTGCAAAAGCGCACATCGCGGCAGCAAACAGGTAGCCCCACTAAAGCACAAATTTCCCCGGGACTGCTCTGTTTGATAAGAGAAACGTTTAACGTTAACGTTGCATGACAACCGGATCGGGTTCCGTCATCTCGATCGTCTGACGATCCCACCGGTTGCAAATCACCACTCTTTTAACACCCTTCCATTATTCCGCTTATCTATCAATGCCAGCTAGTTGCAGTAAGATTGCCTCATAACATCGATCATTATCCGCCGACAAACACAGACCTTTATCCGCCGGTGCACGCTGCCCCAAGCCTTGCCTTCCCAAGCCTGGAAGCTAGCTTGCTGTTGCGACTAGTAAAATGTCAAAATTCAACGTTGTGATGAATCAGCACCTACAGTAAGACAGCTAACTTAGCTAGCTTACTCCCGCCCCATGCTGTTAGCGAGCGAAGCCACAATGCATTAGGTAACTGCTGTACATTCAGCTGTCAAATTCAGCAGCTACGCTAGCAATATAATGTAACGTTGATCATCATCTAGCTGAATACATCATGGCTAGCTAACGTCCGCCAACCAGTATGATGACTTCAAAATCCCACTTCAGGGATCACAAATCTAGCTTGCTCGCTATATTACCATGTTAAAGTAAAAGTAAAAATGCTAAGCTAACTAAGATTGCTATTTAGAGTGTCGGCTATACAAGGGGTTCCTGCTACGCCTAAGCTAACATTAGCGAGCTAACCTTACCTCTTCAGAAAATGAACTCAGTAACCCAGCGATACAGCGGTGTGTTTGTCTTTCGCTTGCTGTTTTAGCAACGGTACAGTTTTGATTAAACAACAGCAGTCGGTTTCTGTAAAGATAACGTTATCTGATAAGGATTAGTTTGCTAAACTGACTAGTTTCAAAGCCAGCCAGCTTGCTAGCTCGTTAGCTAACACGCTACACGATTCTCGGCAAACCCCTTTGCTGGCTGTCAGTGTCTGGTCTAGCTGAGTTAGCTATCTAGCTCCACCACGGCGGCTCCCGCCCGGTCCGCGAAGGGAATCCCCCGTTATCTTAAGCTCTTCGATCCTTTATTTAAAGATCCAGCTTATACAGTAGCGGATCCCCTCTTCGTCTTTGTGCTCGTCGGTAACGAACCTACTCGTGATGAATCAGCACGTCCCTACTAGCTGGCTAGCTCTTTAATGCACTCACAACACAAAATGACTTTAGCCGGCTTGCTAGCTAGCTCTTTAATGCACTCTCAACACAAAACGACATTAGCCGACCTGCTAAGCTAGCTCTTTAATGCACTCACAACACAAAACCCATATTAGCCAGTATGCTAGCTAGCTGGCTAGCAGCACACCACGGCCAGCAGGCGGAGAAGGCAAAGGCGTGCACACTCAGCAAAATAACACAGCTCCCTTAAAATATCCCTTAACTTTTCGACATAAAGCTCGGATTGGACTCACCAAACTCAAGGGGAGACGCTCTTCCGCACACGCGGATGTCCAGTGTTTAATAATAAGATGTATACACACCGCTGTATGTTTCCAGCTTAATAGTAAAATATTTTACTCCCTCCCTCGCTTTCTCCTTGTTGATCCCTTTCTCTTGTACTGGAGCCAGGCGTCATATGATGTTTGGTCACGTGGTTTCATTCATGAAGGATCTACGCAACCCGACAAAAAGGCTTAAAGGGACAAGCGGAGCACATTTTCAAAGCTGCACATTTTTCATATTTAAATAAAAAAAATAAATAAACAATAAAGAGAGCAAGAGGCTGTATATCATATTTAGTGCCAGATGTTGCAATTTTTTTAAATCAGCATATCCCGTAAGCAATGTATTGTCAGATGGATAGATGAAAGTAGACTGTTGATCTGGGCTGCGTAATGTATTTGTTCTTCCAGTAAAAATTTGGCAGTTTCAACAAGAGCAAAACTAGGTCTCCGCATTCTATATATAGCCACTTCATATCAAATTATGATATATATGTGTATGGACGCACTGAAAATATATGGGAGGTTGCAATGTCGATAGTGAACTTTGGTTTTACTGTAAGATATTTAAAGTGAGCTTGACATGATATAATTTGTGCGAAATGGAGCAGGAGCAAGGACAACTCCCTTGTATGCGAGGTAGCCTACACGCTGTTTAGAGGGAAGCAGTCATGTAAGAGTTTCCTCAGGAGACACTGCAAACCAGCCAACTGCCGAAACTCTTCCATCATCCAGCAAAGATGTCATTTCGCCTGTTATACAGTCGGCAGGGCGGGAGCGTTTTAAGTGGGAGCGTTACTTTTCCAGCACAGTTTAACTGTAGCACTGGCTGTTACACATTTTTATGGGGAAAAGCAGGTGCACACACGGTTTATGACTGTATGACAAGACAGTCTTGTCATTCTGCAGTTCCGGTAAGCCAGGAAAAGGTTGGGAAGGCTCTGCTGCGTGAATTCAAACCCAAAGTGGTAGCGGTGTAGCCCGATGGAGGACTGGATCTGAAAGGTTGAGGGGTCAATTATTATGTAAAGCACAGAGCTGTCGTTCCACATAACAACATACTTGTCACAAGTTACTTCAGGAAATATCCGTGTCTATGGACGGATTGCATGCCGTACAATTTTCCTGTATAAGGATGCCAGCTAAGCACAAACAGTTTTGTAGTCAAGGAAGTACAGAGCAAATACTGTATATAGGCTAGTACAAATTTCCTCATTTCAGAGACAAGGGCTCATTGGCTTAGCTGGCTAAAGGTACCATTCCAGAGATTCGGGTTGTGCCTTTGAGCTCAGACATTAGTGGCAGAGGAGAGGGAGACTGCCAAACAACATGTTAAGTGTGTCAATGGAAATTATTCTGACATTAACATTTAAAGTTACTCGATCACGATTTTTCTTTTTTCTTGATTTGCAGGAATAACGCTGCTTATGAAATGTGGTTTTTTTACTCGTGGCTGTGAAGCTGGCCTACTTAATCCTACAGAGAATCATAGCCTACATTTAGCAGGCTCCGAGGTAATGAGCAAGCACGGCTTTAAATTTAGACTCGTATGTCTCGCTCTCTCTTTCATACCATTCAGCTTATGTCGAGCTGTTCCTGTTGCATATCAAATGTGAACTACCTTTATCGTTGATGTATTGTGTGCTTTACTTTTTTCCCCACACAGTACAGCCTATTACTGGAAAGGAACTTCTTAAGGTGACTTTCATTAATTCCAAAGAAATTTCAGTTCTCTTTCCAACGTGGGCAACTCTGTTGCAGTATATTTAGATGGTGATACTGTCAATTTTATCTTGGCTGGCCATCCAAAGAAATATTGCAGACACACATTATACCATGATCTCCACACACACTCTGAAGGAGGAGTTCAAGACCATATTTCAAACTTTTTTTTTTTAAATTTCACAGGTGAAAACGAATCGCCCGCTATCCCACAGGGTGTGCAACAGATCTGGTCCTGGTGCCCAGCTGTCCAAATGTGTATCAAATCACTACAATGTTACAGCAACATTGTGAGAAGGTAGCAGATTGGATATATGTATGTGTGTGTGTGTGTGTGTGTGTGTGTGTGTTTGGGGGGGCGGATTCTGTCTCACGCCTGCGGGGCTCAGCAGAGTCTATCTGTCCTTCACAATCTCAGCCGTTACAGGAGCAGGGGGAAGCAGAACTGATGATTCACTGTCACTCGGGGGAAGCAGGTTTTCACTGGTGGTTAAAGGCATGTCCGATCTTCCCCTTCACGCACACAGCTGCACCGCCGTGATAAAACATCAGTTTGGACTCCTCTTCTCCTTCCCCTCGTTTCTGTTCTTGTTCCGAGTTAAACGCTGGCAGCGGAAGGTCGTCTCTAACAGGCTGATTCAGACATGCGATAGGCCTACGCAAACCTAACCCCCGACTTGAGTCTTTCCTGAGGAAGAAGTCTTTCCCTCTCTGTCGCTGCTATTCGAATCCTGATATGAATTTACCCAGCAGCCAGAGTGTACACGTGCTTTTGGGGTGGAGTTTGCTCGCCGTGAGGGTGTGTCTCATTTATTTCAAAGGTATGCCCGTTTTCGACTAAACACGTCAGCCAATTTTCTCTCCTTGACCCTTGTGCTCACAAAAAGGTGCGAAAAAAGTGTGCCACAGTGGTGCTCATGAGCAACATCACCATTATTCGGAAACAAATTACCTGAAGATAAAAATGGAAACTGAGGTTCTATGTGACAAATAATGAATTTTAGATTTAATATAATTTCATTTGATAGCCCTGCATACCTGTCAATAAAATGCTGAATGTTTATGTTCTTAAAGTATAACATTGTCTCTGAGGTCTGAAACCTGGAGGTACAGATGACATGGATCAGCGAGAAACACCCTACTGGTTATTAATGAAAGCTCAATAATTTACTCGCTGTTCTCAGGTAATTTGACTACCATAATATGATCAATAATTATATGCTCTTGCACATTTACAGAAGTAACCTAAAATGATATATCCTGTCATATGGTCCCCTCTGAGAACACATCACCATGTGCCCTGTAGTATATGCTCTTATGTTTATAAGGGAAGTGAAACAAAGGCAACACTTCATGGTCTGTGGTACCAACCACTCAGGTTGCTCTGAAAACTATAACTAGCTGAAAAGCAAACACTGAAGGAAACAAATCTTATTGTAACAAATATTTTTTCAAATACTGCTGTTTAAAACAGGAGATCAAAATGATGATTCAGCCATCCATTTGACAACAACATTCCCACACAGTACTGCTAAAGAGGTGACGGTGTTACCCCGGACCAGTCTCAGATCACTTAGCTAGCTAGTGGTCTGAGCCACTAGCAAAGCAGTGTGGACCACTGCCTGCAAAATGTTACAATCCTCTCCCTGAGGGAATGGCAAATATGGCGGAGATAGGACAGAGCAAGTAGAGGGGGCGGGGGAGGCCTCACTCAGACAGGGTTGACAGACTGAGCCTGCTCTGTGACTCATGAAAATACAAACAAATCGAGGAGCTCGGTTAACCCGACGCCTGGAGAGAGAGCCGTTTATAGACTATGCTGACGTGTTCTGCGTTTTGGGCTCTGGATCTGCTGCGCTGTTAAGTTCCTCTCCCTCCCACAAGGGGTCAGTGTCGCGCCTGCTGGTATAAGCACACGCTCATTGAGAAAGTGATGTAAATGTTGTCCTTGGGCCGAAAAGAACAAAGCCAGACCTCTCTCGCTCTCTCATCTCCATCCCCCCCAGCTATCACAGTATATCATTCCGGAAGAAGTGCTGAACTTTCAGCTCGGAATTAAAGTGCAACAACATTACCACCCTGTCAAGGAGAGACAGAACGCTAAATCCTCAGCAATCACGCATTACCAAAGTACAGCGCATGGAGTGCGATTCTCAGCATTCGTCTAATTCTTGACATCTGAGACAACATCAGAACTGCGCGAATTCTCAGTGCTGGCTCCACATTTTTCAGCTGCCATTGGGTGAAGTTCACCGGAGTGAGCGAGGCCGGCGGTGCAGCTCAGATTTACGATGAAACATGGTGACAGTGAGGGCTCTCTTTCAGATCCAGCACACATACTAGCAACAAGAACAGTGATGTCCGTGTGTATCTCAAAGGCCCTCTTTGTAGATCCGCACTGTATGCAAAGCTACAAAAATCAACAAGTAGGCCGTTTTGGCAGGGGATCAAAAGCTCCGTCCAGACCGAAACATTGGAGACAGTAAAATAAGTAAACAGTGATGTGATAAAGCCAGTGATCTGGCACAGAAAAGAGCTCTCCTTTGTTACCTTCAGTCTGTATGTCAACGGTGGAGTGTAGCAAACTGAAGTTACTTACACTCTGGCAACCACTGACTCTAGCATTACTAATTCCACCTTAGCATAGCAATGCCTGGGTCAATTCTAAGTTGTAATTTGCACACTTTGCACTCAACCAATCTGACATTTCATAAATTAATTAATAAATCATTCTTATTAGTTATTTTCATCAATCAATATACTCTTGTTTAGTTTCACACCTTCCCAAGGGGATTGTTAAGATTGCTGAGAAAATAAAAGCACAAGTTATTTTAACTTTTGCGATGGCTTCAGCACAACTGCACTCAGGCTTTAAACGTGTTTAAAACATATGCACATCAGTAAATATGTAAACAAAACAGAACAACATCATCTAATGTGGGCACTAAGTTTAACCGACGCATGTCATGTCAAGCCTACATCCAGCTGCATACAGGTACAGGCAGAGATCTATGTGGTGTACCTGGAATCCAGCTATTTGCTGCCACTCACAGTGCCTTAACCTGAGAGTTGAGCACATATCAGCATTGCGGTGAGAACTGACTGTAAATGGAGGCAAGAAGAGACATCAGAAAGGTATAAATACGACAACCACACCTGGTATTCTCCCAGCCGGTATTGTTATTATATAAAGCCTTTCGTATTATAAACACAGTGCAGGCCCAACACTCACACGTCAGTATTTCAGCAGGATAAAGTTCCCATTTAGGACTGGTCCAACTGGATAAAGAGTCCACTTAGGAGAAAGGAAAAAAACAAACATTTCTTGCCAAGCCATCACAATGGGAATACATACATGTAAACTGAGCTTCTAGCTGTGTATGTACATTTCTCATTTACAGATTTGTAAAATTCAAATTTATTTACAAATCAGTAAAAAAAAAAAGTTCAGTTCATAAAATTTGCCACTGGAGTGAGCAACATTGTAACACCTCCTCAATGTGCCAATAAAGACATTTCAGCAGGAATTCACAGTCCTGATCCCTGCTAATGTGTGTGACTCTTTGCTCTTTGCTTTACTATAAAGATCCAAAAAACCCTGGGGAAAGCGTAGGTAATTGCCAAATGGTACTACAATTTCACCACATCGTTACCCTTTTACCCTGAGATGTAAAGTACGTACAGAATATATGGGAATATATGGGAGTCTAATAGAAAGCGGAGGAGTCAGGGAGCCCATTCAGTAATAGTGAAATTTAGGATTTATCATGTAAGGTGCACAGATACAGCCCATCACCGCACATTCAGTAGTGAAAGAGTTAATGGTTGACCACCAGCATATGCGTCCAGACATGGACTAAACTTGTGGCTCTTATCAGAATGTAAACAGACAGAGACTAAAGATATTATACTGCATTAAAGATTTTCACAGTCAAACACTAAGGATCAAATGCACACTCTGTTAGGTAACAGGATATCCAGTAGCTTTGGAGAACCTGTGTTTTTACCTTAAATTCGTATTTTCTAGTCAAACATACAGGTGCATATCTATACAAACGTAACAAAATAAAGAACGATGCATGCTACCTGTATGCAGCCATTCTACAGTAGAGGCACAAAGGCAAGCTGCAAGAAAAGATTATTACCTCTGAATATCCAATCAGACACAGCCAAAGCCCTGCTGCTCTTGCCCCTCAAATCCTAAAATACAGCAACATCTAGCTTATTGAAATAAGAACCAGCTTCAGTTCTTTGTGCAGATACCCAGAACAGACAATAACCAGCTTGACTGAGCTGCTGATTGTTAAGTCAAACACACTGGTGTAGTTTAACTACTGCCCATATTGTGGGCTTCTTGCACTAGTCTAACAAGTGGTCTATTAAAGCTAAAATGGTGAGCAGTACTTGTGGATCCAGGAAGTTCTGGAGGAGAGTCATTAATCCTCCATCATAAGTAGTCCTGAACCTCCTCAGGGACTCAGACAAAACCCCAGAGTTTGAAACATCCTTGGGTCGTCAAGGAAACAAGCACCAGTCTCACTTTCTGACCCCAGCAGAACCACTACCTGAGTCAGGTTAAAAAGTGATTCTAAACAGTCAATCATAATAAACATATATATCAGATAAAAGGGGGAAAGTCAAATGTACAAATTAAACCATTAAGCATGAAGGACAGTGTTTCACAGTGTCAAACTGTATGAGAAAAAAAATTAGAAACAGATTTCCACAGGTCTGTGAATCAGCTTCACCTAGAGAGATAAGATATAGAGAAGGACAGACAATCCTTGTATATCAAATGTAACCCTTACAGATCGATCACCCGTTACCTTTTTGATCTAGCACTGCATCCACTGATCTCAGTACAGTGGTGTACATACCCTGTGTGTATGACACATTAATGAATTACCTAGTGACTGGTGAGGCTTCATGAACCCCATAGCGAGTGGCACCATGCCATCACGTGCTGTCAATCACTCAGTTGTATGAACCAATCAAAATCCCTCCCTGGTAAAACACTCAGCTGGTTCAAACCGGAGAGTCAGTGCTAACACCTGACGGCCATGCCCTTCCTGGGGTCAACGAAGGCTCAGTTCTTCTTCAGCCTGGGGTCCTTGGTGAAGAGGCTGATTCCAGTCCTGGTCACCACCCCCTTCCCACTCACGCCAGGCTGCTGCAGCACCTTGTCCAGCGTCGTCTTCTTAATGGCAGCCGGAGAGATCTTCTCCTGGTCAGCCAGGAACTGCAGCTCCCTTCGAGAGGCGGAGGAGAGAGAATTAGGGAGGGAAACCCTGGCTGTCCCTCCAATAACGGAATTACACATGCTGGTGGCACCATGCGGTGGAACGAGATTCCCACAATGGTCACAACAACAGAGTCTCTGGCCATCTTCTGCCTATATCCCATATCTAATCACAAAGCTTAAATCCTTGCTTTTATGCGTGCTGCTGTAGGCTTTTTTTGTACTTGTTGATGTTTTAACTGCAGCATTTTTGTTTTTTCAGGATGGCAAGAGCTATTATAACACTGTTGATGGACACAGGTTCTGATGTGGTCTGTCTTATTCCACATATAATGTTGTTCACGTCACCTTATAATATGCTGTTTTGCACCTTTTGCTCTGCAAGTCAGTCTGGATACGAGCATCTGTGCAGCAACCGAAGCGTGCCGGAAGTTTAAATGTAAATGTAGGAGCAGACCCGCAAACGCAAGCACACCTGCCAAAAAAGCCCCCGCAGAACACCCTGAGCTTCCCTGCTAGCCTTGAAAAGATCTAATTAAACCGGCTGGCAGGCGCTATTCCCCAATCATTACACAGCATTATGTAATTTATTTGCTTAGCAGACGCCGTTATCCAGGGCGACTTGCGTAGTGTATGATACGACCCATCTGCTCAGCTGGGTACCTGCTGACGCAATTCAGGCCAAACAGTTTTCAGAAAACGCAGTGCCCCGCCAGGGTTTCAAACCTGAAACCTTATGGCAGCAAGCACAGTTTTCGGAGACCTACGCACTGCTGCTAATGCAGCAACGGCGTCTGAGGGGCGTTCATATGCACCTGTTACACCTGAGGTGCCAGCTGTAAGATGACCTCCCAGTAGGTCCCACCTGTAGGTGATCTCACCCCATTCCAGCCGAACATCCAAACAGTGCAACGACACAAACCTCCACAGCCCTCTGGAGAGCACACCTTCTTCACCTTCACCACTTGTTGAGATGTCAGGCTGGCAGTATAGCACAGTGATAAGGAGTAGGGCTTGTAACCAAAAGGTTGCTGGTTTGACTCCCTGCTGGGGCACTGCTGCTGTACCCTTGGGCAAGCTACTTAACCCACAATTGCCTCAGTAAATATCCATGTATAAATGGATAAAATGTAACAAAATATAACCTGTATAAGTCGCTTTGGATAAAAGCATCTACTAAATGATAATAATATAATGTAATGTAGCGATATCAACAATACAATGCACTGTTGTGCAGTACTGCAGGGGCTATCAATATTTTCCATTATCCTTCCACTTAATTTTAAATTCTGCACTGATTCCTGTATTATGAGCCACAATGGCAAACATTTTCATGTATGCAAATTTTCATCCCATAATACCAAGTGGGGATGTGCATCTCCATCACTGAGGCCAATGCGATAGACATCTTGATGCATTGCCAATGATCCGATAAATTAAAGGTACATATGAAGCAACTACTAATGCAGTACGATATGATTCACCCCTATTGCGATGCAGTGCAATTCGACACGATTTGATTCAACACAATGCGATTCAACGCGATACGATGCGATGCAAAAGAATATGATGCTATGCAATTCAATACGGTAGATAGTTTCTTACCATCCCTAATACCGAGCTGTTATAAATATTAACCAACACTGCCCTCTGTTGGACAACCAGTAGTATAAAACAGCATGTTTTTTGATTTGCTCAGCACATGCCTCTACCCAACTTATCTTACCTGCCTTAGCTTTTATTTTTTAAATGCTGTCAGTTCATGCATCCAGATATTTACTGAAGCAATTCAGGCTAAGTGCTCAAGCGCACAAGAGCAGTGCCCCACCTGTGAAGTGAACCGAGTCCAGCTCTTTTAACCCCGAAAAAAAACAAAACGAAGTGCTGCAGTAGATAGGTGCAGGTGACAACATGTGACTATGTGAACCCCGCCCCCCTGCCGCCCCTCGGGGGCATAGCCGTACCGGGTCCGGATGCAGGAGGCTTCCACGGCATTGATGAGCAGGCTGCGAAAGCCCCCGCTCTCCATGACGTGCAGGGCGTGGATGGTGGCACCCCCTGGTGAGCACACGTTGTCTTTCAGCTGGCCCGGGTGCTGCTCCGAGTCCAGCAGCATTTTAGCAGCACCCTGGGGGAGAGGGTTGCTTAGTTACACAAAAATACAGAAAAGATGGTGCAAAGATGATGCAAGCCTGCAGAAGAACGCTCAACAGCATGCCGTCAGATTTCAGCAACATTCACAGACCACAAGCTCTTCTGCTACAGACCACATACCGTGCCTGTTCTTTTCTCCTGATTGGTGAGGAAACTGACAAACAAAATATGAAAAAATACATATCAATGGGGTGGACATAAGGCAGGCTAAACCTCAGACCAACCTTACAGGCATCAGGCCTGGGAAACTCAATGTTAGTCTGCCCCCTTGTGGTTCGCCCCAACCCTGCAGCCCTGGCTGTTCTCCTGATCCACACACCACCGAGTCCAATAGTGACACAGAAGATTGTGGGAAAGACTGCGTGTCGTTGATGACGATGGGCAAGTGACCGGTCGAGGGTGCCCGTACTCATCATTATCATGATGATGATGATGATGACAGTGATGCACTCACCAGCAGTGCCTGAGCTCCCAGCCTGACAGCCAGTCTCCTCGGCAGGCCCATCTTCACCCCTCCGTCAGCCAGAGCATCAAGAGCAGTGAAGGCCTGCACACATTTACACACACACACACACACACACACACACACACAGCCATATTTACACACACACACACACACACACACACACACACACACAGCCATATTTACACACACACACACACACACACACACACACACACACACACACAGCCATATTTACACACACACACACACACACACACAAAGGGAAGAGGGACTCTGTATCACTGCACAAAGCTGCCACTCAGGGAGACTGACGCTCGCACTGAACGCTACCAGCAGGGCGCAGCTTCAAAGTCAGGGGAAGAGCTTTATGCTCCAGAATAACTGCATCAGAAGAGAGGCATCAGAGCTGTGACTAACACACAGCTCATCAGATCACTGCCTCATTCCAGCGGCATGTAACGTGATCTGTCACAGTAAAAACCTAAGAGTGGGATCACTGGCACAGAGACAGGTGAGAGAGAAGAAAGCCTCTTCAGAGCCACGTGAAAAGCAGTCTAGCAAACTCGCAGATTAGGGCTTCCTTTGTTGTGCTCGGCTAAAACCCCCACATCAACGCCGAGCACTCAGAATCGCTATTAATAACATGCACGGCAGACGCTCTTATACTGTACAGCTTATTAAACACATTCTTCAGCTTGCCTAAATATTCTGCTGGGAATTTACTTCCAGTGGTTCAGATGGAGACTGTTCCTCCAGGGCACAGTGGCAAAGCCTCTGCCTAGGAGCTCAACCGGCAACCCTCTGGTTAGCCACTACGGCGACCCCGCGGCTCAGGGGCCCTCGTTACAGGGTGCGGGTACTCACATAGGCGGGGCCGCTGCCGCTGAGGCCGGTGACGGCGTCAATCAGGTCCTCCTCCACCTCGGTGCAGAAGCCCACGCTGGCCATCAGCTGCTCCAGCAGCCGGCCGTCCTCCACCTCCGCGTGGGTGCCCGTGGCATACACCGTCGCCCCCTCCCGCACCACCACCGGCGTGTTCGTCATACAGCGCATCACCTTGGGGGAGGGGCGGTGCTGGAGCAGCTTCTGCAGGGCCGGGGGGGGGGGGGGGGGGGGGGGGTTGGGGGGGGGGGGGGTGCAAGGGAGACACAGCGTTCAGAATATAATTTTACATTATTGTCAGTTAGCAGATGCTCTTATCCAACTTCCACAGGTTACACTTTTATCCATTTTCACAGCTGGATATTTACTGAGGCAGTTGTGGGTTAAGTACCTTGGGTTAAGTATAGAGAAGCAGTGCCCCGACAGAGAAACAAACCAGCAACCTTTAGGTTACGAGACCTGCTCTTTACCACCGTCTTTTACACTCTCTCTTTTACACTGCCAACCCCACTGTTCATGAGGAAGATGGACGTACCACAGACAAATGAATCACACCTCTGTGTGATTGATCGCTGCTACTTGTTATTGATCAGTATTCAATTACCATTCTTGCTGCCTCCTTTCACCACTTAATCAGGCCTCTATAACAATAAGTTCTAACAACAATTTGAGGAGCTTACACATTACAGCTTGCTAAAACATTATGTGGTTTGTGCATGTTTTGCTTGGTATACATTCAGTATGTTGTCAGTGCTGGAGGAATCTCAACCCCAGGACAATACAACACAGATGTGGCTGCTGGAAGGTGGACAGATCTCCTGGTCTCATAGAACACTGGGCTGCACCCCCTCCAGGCGCAACTCGGGTGTAGTGAGGGGTAGGGGAGGTGAGGGGGGTGGGGGGAGGTGAGGGGGGTGGGGAGAGGTGAGGGGTGGGGGAGAGGAGTGAGGGGCGGGGGGGCTGGGGTGTCTGTGAGCTGCAGCTCGGCCGTATTCGTGAGGGAGAGCGAGAAGAATGTGGCATGTTACAACAAGAAATGTTTCACATGCTTTCCGCACCAATAGGTGATTTTAACTGGGCTAAAGAAATAACATGAAACCCCATTACATTACAGCACAGTACATTACGTGACAGTCTTATCGAGAGCAACTTGCACAGTGCATCTAACGAGGCGGCGTGAAAAAGCTGACAACACCAACCACACATGCACCAGCCTCATTGCCAAACACAGAGCTGGGATCACAACTGCATGCCTAGATTTAAAAGTATGAAGCAACACGAACAACTCAAGGATATACAGTTCCAAACGCAATGCTAACACAACCCACAGCAACGCCAGTAAACCTCAACAGACCCAGGTATATAAACCTGAAGGTCTCCACCGCCCCTGCTGCTGTCACTGGTCTCTCTCTGCGCAGTCAGACAGCTCGGTGTGAATTCTGCATCACTGCAGGGCACTTTTTGCCCCTCCAGGGCAGAAATGCATTCATTAGCCGGACTGACCAACCCACGCACCTGCCCCAAAGTCACTTTCACTGTCTGATTCCGGAGTGGAAGCACAGTGCAACATTTGGGGTGATCATAAACAAACGGTCACAAGGGAACTACAACCTGGGACAGGTTTCAGGAGGATTCAGAGCGAACGCTACAGACTGAGACTGTAGCAGTGGGGGAAGGTGGGGTGGGGGTGTTGCTTCTGAAAAAGAGGTGGGGGGGGGGCGAGAGCGTTTCACACGGGGTGAGGAACAGCAAACCCCCCCACCCCGACGGACCTTCTCGATGGAGCTGATGGTGACGCCGGCGGCGCAGGACACGATGAGGTGACGGTCCTCGATGTCGGGCCCGATCTCGTCCAGCACGAAGGGGATGATGTGGGGCTTGACGGCCAGGAACAGCACGTCGCTCTTGCTCACCGTCTCCTTGTTGCTGGTGGTCAGATTCACCCCCATTTTCTGGGCCAGGCAGGGGACATACACACACGTGTCACACATGGACACACATGCAGAACGGAGAACACATCCCCCTCCCACACACACATCCTTACTGAAGCCAGCTGTCTGTCAGCCTCCCCACCCCCCTGCCGCCCTCACATTACATTATCTATATGCTCACTAGGGGCGGCAGTGTAGCATAGTGGGCCGCTGCTGCTGTACCCTTGGGCAAGGTACTTAACCCACAATTGCCTCAGTAAACATCCAGCTGTATAAATGGATAACACTGTAAAACAACTGTAACCTATGTAAGGTCTGCTAAATGAATAAATGTAAAATGTAAATGTAGACACCCTCATCCAGGGTTGTAAGGAACAGGGCTCGTAACTGAAAAGTCACTGGTTCGATTCCCTACTGGGGCACTGCAATTATACCCCTGGGCAAGGTACTTAACCCACAACAGCCTTAGAAAATATATGTATATATGGATAACATGTAAAAAGTAGCGTATGCTAGTTGCTCTGGAAAAGAGTGTCTGCTAAATGTGAATGTGAATTACAAAACAACACAAAAATGCCATACAGTATACAATTATATAACTGGATGTTCATTGTAGTCCAACTCAAGGGTACAGGAGCATTTAAACCAGCAACCTCCCAGCTGTAACACACTGTGGCTCAATACTCACCCTCAGCCCTGACACGGTAGGGAGGTCAGTATCCGGAGAGCTGGCCGTGATCCTATGGGCAGCGATTACCCCTGCAGGAAAGAGGGAGAGAGACAGTGTCAGAGACAAAGAGACACGGTTAGGGAGGGAGAGAGGAAGTGAGCTTAACAAAATGACACCTGGGACACCTGCCTCTTGTTTGAAAGTTGTGAATTAGTGTTTACGTAGTTGCTTTTATTTCCGTAAAATGTCCTTCGTTGGAAAGGATATCGTGAACGTTTTGGTTCATCGGTATGTGAACCATTATACGGTCATACTCATAAAGCACAGCGCGGAGACCCTTTGAAATAAACCGTGTTGACAGACGTACCAGCTGCTGTGAAGCCCTTCGCCAGCGCGTGGGCCAGCTGGCCCGCTCCGATGAAGCCGACGCTCATTCCGCAAGTTTGGCTGTCCTGCAACACAAATCAACGGTGTATCTGCAGAGCAGAAGCGAATAAACGAATAAAACTAATGACAGCAGAAAGCGAAGAGCGTGCGTCACTTACGCTGTTACGTTCACCAAGCAAACGCTAACATGAGCCACATCCAAAGTGTTGGCCACTGCGATTTGATAAAAACGCACGATGACAATTATACTAAGCTGCACGTTTATCACAAATGCCACTTTCAGCAATGCCGAGAAAACTCCTCGTTGGCAAACCACTGGTTGCTGGTTATGAGTCATGATCGTACTGGTTATCTCGTAGTTGGCTAGCTTGTTTATGTTGTTTTACGATGCTCTGCTAGCGAAAGTAATCACATCTATGCGCATTAACAAGAAGAATCACATCATATTGGCTGACGACTCGTTCTGCGTAGGCTAGAGATATATGTAAAGGCGACTTACCTTTTCGAAACAAATCAACACATCGATATGACCGCAGCGTGTTATTTCCCTTACAGTGCAAAGCGATACAAAAGTAATGTTAACGTGGCTTCCGCTTTATTGTATCCACAGGCTTTTGGACGAACTGCTGCGAGAGACAGGTAGATGAACCAATGATTAGTGACGCAGGTCGCGACCGACCAATCCCTGTCCCCTCTGACATCGGTTGCTCGACTAAGGGCGGGGTTAGTGAGATTCTTAACCCGTTGCGTCATCAGTAAAGGTGTGCGGCGCGTGAAGCAATACTGCATGCAGGTCAAGTTCAAAGCGACATGCGTCGCATAAGGTAGACCGTACCCTTTCTTTACTCTCCATACTGTCTGGAGTTAAAAATTAGATTACAGTTTCTGAAATTAGATTTAGGTCATTTTGTAATGTGCATTCTGTGCGGAAAAAAGTGTAAATAAAAGTGCTCAAGCGTTTTTTGCAATGGGGTTAGATCAAGTTTTTCGGTTGAAATGTCAGTGCTGTTATGATGGGTTATCTTCTCTGTTACCTGTTGTCAAGGCAAAAGTACTCATCCTGTGACGATCTTTATAGGCTCATAACTGTGGGACATAGCACAGCATTTACACAGCAGCTGATAACCAAATACTTCCAGCCAGTCGAATGTACTTATCTTGAATTCAGTACCCTAAAAGTAGTAGTCAGTAGACTTTTTGCTATCAGGTGTTCTGCTGCTTGCAACAAGGGGGTGAGGGCACCGAACGCACAGACACACACACACAAACACAGGCTGAGGTATCAAACACGTCAACTTTAATAGAAACAGCAACGAAGACTCTCAGATGTTCAGGTCTCAGGTACCAAACAACAAAACACACAAAGCAGACAGGTTCATTGAGGAGTTGGCGATATATGGACACTTTCTTTCTCCGTTCCAGTTTGATTCTGCTCAGCAGTGCTGTGGAAACAACACCGCACAGAGGCTGGAGTCCGGAATCCATAATCCCGAATCCACAATTAAAACAACGGAAAAAAGAAAATCACTAAGCAATTACGGTATCAACTAAGAAAGCTGTCATGAGGCACGTATCAGTGTGGTAGCTGCATGTCCATGACTATTTAAGTAATCCAGTTTAAAAAAAAAAAAATACAGTAACTCAGTTATGCAGGCACTTACAATAAATACAATAAATAAAGCATAAACGGATGAATTAGTTTATGCAGATTAATACTTTGTTAGGTAATCATCCATGTTCTGTGACTTCCTCTGTTGTTGGAGGTAAGCCTCTGTCTCTAGAGGACAGAGGAGGGGCAGAGAATCGGAAGCCCTGGAGAGAGGAGGAGGTGGCAAACCTGCTTCACCTGTACAGTAAGGAAAGGACGGTCTGTGTTTTTGCCATACAGGTTCCTCAGATTTTTCCTCGAGGATCATGGAATTACGGTCTGCTGGGTTCAACTTCCTGGCCTGGCTCCGCCTCCCTGCAGGCGATGGGACAGGGCGGGGTGGGTGTTGGCTCCGGAGGGCGAGGGGACGGGTTCACACATCCAACTCCCATGTCACTGAGAGAACGGCATCATTCCAAGCCTCAGCGGGCGGTGCCCTGTTTTTCCCCTGATCCACAGTGACTGAGGCCTGAATGGAGTCTCAGTTAAAGAGTGTAAACTGAACCCATGTGAATGTGCCAGTGTGCAAGGCGGTTTCCTGAAGTTTAGGTCCTCTCAGATGGTGTGTAGCAAGGCTGACAAGGGGCGTCTCCCACTGCGACCGCCAGGGAAGGGCCGAGGCAGGCTGCACGAGTTCCCGTGCGGTGGGAGGAGGGTGGGGGTCCAGCGGGGTGGGCGTAGGGTGGGATCGTGGGGCTCAGGGCTGCTGGGATACGAAGCGGATCCTCTGAGAGTAGACCAGGTCGGTGAAGTAGAGCACCAGGTTGACGTGGGTGAAGACGGCCACCACCAGCTTGCTGTCCCACGGGCACTTCCCCCGCGGGCACCCTTCCGGCCGCGTGGGCGTGCCGTACTTCTTGTCGAAGCTGAACACGGGCCAGACCACAGCCGTGCTCAGGTACAGCAGCACGGCCAGGAAGGTGTAGACCACCACGAAGCGGTCAAAGGGGAAGCGGAGGGCCGAGGTGCGGCCGGAGACGGTCAGCGCCACCACCACCACGGTCACCGCGAAGCAGAGGCTGTACACCACCACGCAGTACTGCGTGGGGATGTGCCGGTTGTACTCGCTGTCGTTGGCCAGGGCGCCGAAGATGATGCAGGCCACGAAGGCCTGGACCACCTTGAGCAGGCCCGACATCGTGGCCATGTAGCCCACCACCCGGCCCGGCTTGGCCCGGGTGAGGAAGACTTCGGCGCCGTAGGCGAAGCAGCAGACGGAGGAGCAGACGGTGACGGCGATGCGGTAATTCCGCACCTCGCAGCCCTCGGACGGACACTCGGGCCGCAGGAAGTAGACGGGGTAGACCACGGAGGCCGTGACGTACATGAGGGTGGCCAGCATGGCATAGGCCACCGTGAAGTTGTCCCAGGAGATGGGCATGCAGCCGTGCAGGCGGGTGACGTCCAGCACGAACACCACCAGCGTCACGGCAAAGCAGAAGCACCACACGAACATGCAGAAGGTCCCGTAGGTGGCGCTGTAGCCAGCCTGGTGCGCCACCAGGCTCACCGTGGTGCAGCTCAGGAGAAGCTGGCACATCCGGGCCGCTCCCAGGGCGGACAGTACCGCCGCCTTGTTCAGGTAGTGACCCCCGTGGGGATCCATGTCCAGACTCTCTTCTGGGCCTGGGTGTCCTTCCCCAACCCCCGCCCTGTGTCCCGGCTCCTAAACCACTGCCTCCCTCTCCTCAGACCTCACCCTCGGCCTCCTCCCTCTCCTTATAGCCGACTTTAATTACAAATCAGGGTCCCTGCTTTCCTGCAATGCTTTGTAATTAGCGTGCAGGGCTGCAGCTCAAATTACAGGACAGCCGGGGGAATATTTCTGTTTCTCTGACTCACGGCGCACAGCAAACAGGACAAAATGTCAGAGCTCAAGAAAGCTTATGCCTTCTGAATGAACAAAAAACAGGAATCTGTCCCAGAACTCCACGGCAAATGTGACGGTCTGTCGCCCTGATCAGTCTGCTGCTTACCGTGTGGAATGACAAGGGCATTCTCTGTTTGTTTTCATTTCAGCGAGCGTATACAAATCTTATCCAGTAATCTCCTATCCTATCAATGCCGGAGCTGCTCTCAAGGCAGTCAGACGCGTTGCTCGAGCTTTCTGTGAAGAAAGTCCCAGATTTGTTTTTGTTACCTCCCAGCGGGGTATCCAGAGCTCGCCGGACGGATGATCACAGCTCCACGCTGCGTCACTGCAGGGCACAGATTCAGATCCACGCTGCAGATTTCAGGGTGAGCCAAAAAAAAAAGCCTTCCCTCTGTCCGATCCCGGTCGCTCCCTCCTCTGACCTTGCCGGCGAGACTAGACAGAAACTTTGTCACAACCCCCCCCGTCCTCACAGTCTCTTGCTGTCCTGTCCCAAACACAGCATTCCGAAAGAACTCCTCTGTCTGTCCTCCTCTCCTCGTTCTCTCTTTCCCTCCACAGCTCTCTCTCCCTCTCTCTCTCTCTCCCTGTCTGCCTCTCTGTCACTGTGAGGTGGGGAGTCTGTCAGGGAAAGTTATTTAAGCAGCAGTGCACTGCCAAGCCCACAGAGGCACAGGCCAAAGACCACGCCAAGCTATAAATAGGGGACTATATTCCACAGAGGAATGGGGTGGGAAGCCACATGCCAGCGCCATGGCACCAGTGTTGGGAGTCACATTTCCACGGGGAATCGGGAGACTCTGTCTGCCTGAACACCAGCAGGTCTCCCAAGCCGATACTTACCCAAGGGGTAATGACAGGGGAGGACAGAAAAAAAGGGAAAAAAACTGTGCCAAATTTGACAAAAAATCATATGCTGCACTGGAGGGTAATTATACTGCAGTGATTGTAACTCCGGGAGAGGTGAGGTGGGGTAGGGTTGAAGGCCTGGGAATTTAAGGCCTAGTCCTGTGTCTCAGGAGGCAGCGCTTGAGATTACCGTTTCAATTTTATGAGTGAAAATGTATAAAATGTATGCAACACATATGTAAAATCTGTGTTAAAATACATGTTTACATATGTAAAAGGTGTAATAATAATCAGATGCTTGGAGTGAGGTCCTACATGAGTTCTGTTTTTTTTTTTTTTTTTTTAATTCGGGTTCCTTTTTTATTTCCAGAATAATGTTCTTTACAAAAAATGACAAAAGAATCAGAGTTTAATCCTATTATTCATGCTACAGCACAAAAGTTAATCATTAATTATAACCAAAGTTGATAATAATTATTTTATTTACTTATTTTATGTTTGAGCATATACATAGGAGTCATTTAAGCACAGTCAGCATACATAAAAGTGTTTATTCTGTCCACGCTAACTCCACTGGGTTAGCGTTTGGGTTTGGGAGCTGCTGGTGGGTCACTTTACGGGTCCCTCCTGTATGAGCAGGGAGGGCCCTCTTCCCCCTTGTCTGTGGAACTCCAGGCAGGACACCCCCAGGGCGATCAAGCAGATCAAAGCCTGCGAGCACAAACACAGAGGGAAGCCTGGATACGCAAACCAGCACAAGCTCCTCCGTCAAACGCTACAGGGCTGTGATCCATTACAGCGCAAACCAAGCAGGCCTGTAAACCAAGTCTCATAAAAACTAGATAATAATATATTATATACCATTCACCATATGGGTAAGCCTGCCCTTTGAGAGGAGAGAGTGCTGTTTGTGTAGAATGATGCTATTTTTGTAGGAAGAATGCGAAGTGTGCGGCCTACCCTTGGGCCACATATGTAACTGCCAGTTTATCAGCTGTTTAAATTCAAAATGGCAGCCAAGGGGCTTCTCAAAGCACACCACATGAGATTCTGTTGGGCTTTTAGGCCAGTGGTTCACAAACTGTGGGGCCTGCCCAGTGGTGGTTTGTAGGAGCTGGGCTAGGGTGGGTCTGGAGACTGCTAAAAAAAATCATGCTATACTCCCTCCCTAGACATCCACACTGATCAGACTAAGTATAGTGCTAAGAAGCGTGTGTGCTGTTGCATTAAAAAACCAAGTCTGTTCCCTGTTTGAGTACACGTAGGGCTACATTTAAGGAAAGGGGTGAGTGTATTCATTTAATCAGTGGATTGTGGGATTAAAATGTTGTTAAGATCTGGTTTAAGCAGTGTCAGGACAGATGAGCATTAGTAACAAGTTACAGACTACAGGGTGTTGTGTGGTCTTTAGAAGGGCATTGCAACAGGCCACCATGTGATATCAGACAGACAATAACTAAGAGAAGACCAGCTCACACCTACCAGGTAGAATACGAAGAACAGGTAGAAGACGGACAGGATTGCCACCAGCACGTAAAGCCACACAGCGTCTTGTGTGGTGACGTAGGTCACCAGAAAGTACATGTTAATGCCGCAAATCCCCAGGGTCACCACCATTCCTCCGATTTTCCATACTCTGCACCAGGGAGTGGGAGAAACCTCTCAGCACACTTTCAGTAGCAAGCCTCGGTCTATTTACTTTTGTGTTTTAAACTGCGAGTGAGATTGATTAGGATGATGAGGATGACTTATTATTATTACCACTGCTGCTAATGTTAATATTATCATTATTACATTGCGTTATTACATTATATATTACATTACTCTCTTACCCAGAGCGACTTACATACCTTACAATTTTATACATACAACAGGAGCATTTACTGAGGCATTTGTGGGTTAAGTACCTTACCCAAGGGTACAGCAGTAGTAATGTCGAACGAACGTGGATCCCTGTGGATAAGGGTGTCTACTAAGCAAATGGGCAATTTAATGTAAAAAGCAGCCTTTTAAATGGAAATGGTGGAGTATGAGGTGGCAGTGATGCATTATGGGTAGGTGGTTACACGGCAGGGTGCTTACAGTCCGTTGGCGAAGTCACCCATGATGGAGGGGAGACTGGTGAAGGTGATGATGGGAAACAAAGCAAACGGGAGCTGTGGGAGACAGCAGAGTGAGAGAAAACAAACCTACAGGACTGACCGTGAGCCCACGCTTACACACACGCGCACACACACACACACTCGGACATGTCCTCGCTTTGGGACCTAAAACATGCGCCTCTAAACGAGAACATGTCCGGGAAAAAGAGGACGTATGGTCACCCTACACGCGCGCACACACACACACACATACACACACACACACACGGGAACTCTGGTTCCTCTCCCTTTAGGAACATCCCCTCCCCCCTCTTCCTCCTCCTCCTCCTCTCCCTCTCTTGCCTGCAAGCTCTGCACTACGTTCAGAAGATCGTTCATCCCGGTGAGGTACTTCAGGTCTTTGATGAAGATGAAGGCCACAGCGAAGGTGGGTATGATGGCGATGGAGCGGGTCAGAAGCACCCGTTTAAACCGGGACACAGGCATGTTCAGGAAACCCTATGGGGAGACATCAGGTGACCGCCTTTACCCAGGGCAACTTGCACAGTGTATACTGAAAAACAGCTTACACGTGTATTTGGATTTATATTCATAGTCCTCGTTGTGGACCTTATTTGAACACACGTATCTCTTTTTCATCTGAGTACCCCTTGTTAGATTCCATCATTCTTATCTCCTTGCTTCAGTGGGTAGAGTGCAGCGGCCTAATCACTTAGCAAAAATGTTCTCAAGTAATATTATTAATGTGTGGGCTCGTACCTGAAAGGTTGCTGGTTCAATTCCCCACTAGGGCGTGGATGCTGTACCCTTGGGCAGGGTGTTTGACCCAGAATTGCCTCAGTAAATATTCCCAGAGTAAATATTTTACACTATGTAAGTTGCTCTGGATAAGACCGTCTGCTAAATGACGACAATGTAATGCAATGTAATGTAATGCAATGTAATGTAATGTAATGTATGGTGTAGTGTTGGGCCTTACCTCCATGACAAACTGACCCGCGTAAGTGCCGGTCATCGTAGAGCTCTGACCCGCTGCCAGCAACCCCATGGCCCAGATGTAGAGGGTCGCTGTCCCAAAGAAGCAGCCCAGCACGATGCCCTGTCACCCACAGAAAAACGGACACGCCCACAGTCAAGGGTGCACAGAGATCACAGGGAATGCTGGGAATTTAGCCGCCAGTCGTGTAAGGTGAGCAGGCTTACCCCTGTGTACATGTCCACCTCCAGCGTACCGTTGTTCTTGGGGAAGAGGTCAGTGTAGGGACTGCCTGATTTATTGCACACGGCATTCTGCAGCAGGTAGAGGAATGAAGAGAGAGAGAGGGCAGGATTTTCACACAGAACTGGTGGGATAGTCTCACAGGGATAGTCACAAAGACTCCTGTCAAAGAGACCTTATGAGTAGTGAACAGTGAAAAACGTATTGTGTCATTGTCATCTTTTGTCTCAAGTCACATTTTATTTATTAAATCATTTTGTTTATCATATTTATTTATGTGTTCCTGAAGGAGAGTCAGGAATAAAACTGTCTGTGAGCCTATTTACGGGAGGGTTATGTTGTTTTTTTAATTACAATAAATTTCCTTTAATTTTTTTTTTATTTCCTTTGACCGCTGTTAAGGTAATATATCTGCCACAATATGAATGAATTCCTTGACAAAATAAATAAAAATTAACCTAAGGGAGTTCATGGTGCGCTATATAATTTAGTTTTCTTATTGGACTGGCACCTCTGAGTGAAACTGAGGGTGACTGCATATTCATGCCAGAGTTTCTTTTTTTGAGGCTTTTATCCAAAGCAACTTACAAGTGAGGCAGAGTTCAACACAAGCAAAAAGAAAAAAGCAAATAAGGAGTCAACAATATTCAAACTGTTGCATAACCAGGTTTCAATAGCTGGCTAGACAGTTTCTCTCAGGCAGCAGGTTTTGGTTGTAAGACTCGTGTACATAAAAGCACCTGTTACCCACCACTTCCATGTTAGTGCGTTTGTAGAAGGCCTCAGCGAAGACGGACATGACGAAGACGTTGATGATGAAGGAGATGAAGAGGGCGATGGCCGACTCGATGAAGTTGTACTTTTTGGCCTCTTTCACCTCCTTCTTGTTAGAGCGATCGATCTGCCGAGACTGAGAGGGGAAGCGGGCCAAATAATAAGCACGAATGTACTCCTTGCTTCCACACGCTTCCATAAAACTAGGGGCAGCACTGTAGCATAGAGGTAAGGAGCAGGGCTTGTACCCAAAAGGTTGCAGGTGTGATTCCCTGCTGGGGCACTGCTGCTGTACCCTTGAGGCTGTACTAAGGCCTGAGAATTGCCTTAGCAAATATCCAGCTGTATAAATGAATAACATGTAAAAATTGTACCCTATTTGAGTCACTCTGGATAAGAGCATCTGCTAAATGATGATAATGTAATGGAATGTAATAATGGAAACCGTTCTAGTGCAGTGCCTTGCTCAAGAGCACAACAGCTGGGATATGAACCAACAACTCTCTGGTTATAAGGGAAAGAAAATGCACCACACTGCTGCTGTTTGATTGGGAACAACAGAGACAGTAACACATGTCTATGAATGATGGAGCCTGCAGAGAATGAGGGAGCGTCACTGTGAGACTTGGCTGATTATCTGATTGCTTTTTTGATGGTAAGCCTTGCTAGCCTGGATGGCCTTCCATGCTTAGGTACCTTGACGAGGGCGGAGTGCAGGTAGATGTTGTGCGGCATTATGATGGCCCCCACGATGCCCACGGCCTGCAGCATCTCGGGTGTGCCACAGTTCTGGCAGGACGGCACGAATATGCCCCTCAGCACCTCCACCTGGTCGGGCCTCACCACCACGTACTGGGGGGGGGCGGGAGTGAAGGAGGAGAGGTTAGAAAGGAGACAGAGTGATGGAAGAGAGGAAAGAGAAGGCACAGGAGACCGGTTGCCAGGAGGAGTAGTTCCCCATCCACCCCCCTAGCCACAGTTGAGCAGGAGGGACCCAAACACAGAGATCGTTCAAAGAATACAGGAGGATTACAACAAACTAAGGCACAGAACACAGGCAAGCTCAAGACCGAGCAAGGAACATCACAACAGGCAGGGTTTAGATGCAGCAAACAATCAAGACTAACTACAAAAATATGTGAACAATCAGACAATGATTGGACATATACAGTGCAAGCACAAACAGGAAGTGAAGTCCCTTTGGTTGATGTTCAAGGAAGCAGCAGGTGACTGGGAGAGAGAGGCTGTCATGAGGATGCCTGCTGGTCATTGTGGGAAACCGTCCCGGAAACCCTGACGCTCTCTCTCTCCTTTGTAGATTTTTCTTGAAACAGAAATGGGAAGTGCACCATTGCGTAGATCGGAAGATGTGACACAACAGAATCAGTCCAGTGTGGTCACACAACAGATGCAGAATAAACATTTGAGGAATAAGGTCTTTCTCAGGCTCCGGATGCCCCACTTCATCACGACCAAACCGGATCAAACCAGCGGCATGTGACAGGGGATCTTACCTCATACCCAAAGGTGACAGCCATGATTGTAATGAGGAGCGCAAAGAAGGCCTCCAGCTTCCGCAACCCTATTGGTCAGGAAGAGAGAGACAGACTTCCAGTGTGATGCTGAAACCTATACTAAACAGCGTCATTTTACACGGTAATTTTTCTGTTCATTAGTAACTGTTATGATTATTTATGTATGTATTTATTTATTATTTTATTGTAATTGGAAGAAAGATGAGGAAGGAGATAAGGAACTGACAACCACACAATCATCATAATGATGTTAGCGAGCTCTGCCGTGTACTTTCTCTGTTTTGATTTGGGTTTGTTACCCGTGGTTATAGAGAGTTATAATCATGCAGAGTCACGTACCGAAATTGTCAAGAAAGAGGAAGGAGAACGTGTCAGCCATGGTGATGAGAACACCCCCCCACACAGGGATCCTGCAAAGACGGGACACACAAAGACGCATGTTACAGAGAGCGCCCCCTTGTGGCCACAGAGACCTCTGACCCCTGCCGAGAGGACGGTGCACAAGTACCAGCCGGCGGAGAGGAGGTTGAGGGCGATGGAGCTCCCGATAACCTCCTGCATGTCTGAGCCGATGATGGCCACCTCCACCATCAGCCACAGGATAATACGAGGCACCTGAGAGAGAGAGAGGGAGAGAGAGAGAGAGAGAGAGAGAGAGAGAGAGAGAGAGAGAGAGAGAGAGAGAGTGTGAGAGAGAGAGAGAGAGAGAGAGAGAGAGAGAGAGAGAGGGAGGGAGGGAGATAGAGAAAGAGAGATGGAGAGAGAGAGAGAGAGAGAGATGGGGCACAGAGAGAAAGAGAAACAGAAGGAGAGCAATAGATAGAGAGAGGGAAATGGGGGTACGGCCAGAGATGGGGGGGGCAGAAAGAGAGAGACAGAGAGGGAAAGAGAGAGAGATGGGGGCCACAGAGAGCAAGGGAAAAAGAGATAGAGAGAGTGTAGGGGAGAGTAAGAGTGAATATTAACCAAATTATAACACAAGACTAAACCTACATCCCCTACTGGGACACATGAGAAAACAAAACCTGGGAGGGGGGAAGTAGAGGGGGAGAGCAGCACAGCTTTATTGCTCTACAGCAGGGGGTTTCCAAACTGTTTTCTCTGAGGCCCAGACCAAAATAGATGCTCTCAATCTTGGGCTGCCTACTAATATACCTGTCTACACTCTACAAAGTTTAGAGCAAAGTGGGATTAAGTGGGTTAAACTTGTTCATACCACACGGAGGAAGGACGGTGAGAAACCGTTTAGGGGGCACTCACTCTGGGGTACTGCTCTTTGCAGACTTCAGCCAGGTGCATGCCAGTAACCACCCCGAGACTTGCTGCCAGCATTTGCAGAAGGAGCCCAACAACAGTGGCCCACAGCAGCACCCACAGAAGCTGGGGAGCAGAGCAAAGCCAGTGAAAACTGGTATTGTCCATCACTCAGCATCTGCAAAACACAACAAGCTGCAAACAGGGTGATTTTATCAGCGACTCATCGGCTGGTTGATAGATAATCAGCTGAAGCTTTACCTTCCCACAATGCACTGCACAGTACTGGTCAGTGTTGTACGGCCCTGATGAAGCTGCTCAAACATTGTTGCTTTGCCTGGGGGTTGTCATGAGTTAGTGTAATGATTAACACCTTAAATTTTGCGATGGCTCCGGCCTGAAGGTCCGATTCGATGTTCCCTGGGTCGAGGTACGCGATGCTCATTAGGAATCCGGGTCCTGTAAATGCCCAGAGCTTCCGGAAGCTGAAAATCTATTACAGCGGAAAAAATTTAAGAATGCTTTATTTCTGTGCAGGAATTCAATTTTAAGCATCAGGACGAGCAAAAAAAACAGAGTCTACATACCTGACTGGTGTCCTCTGGAACAGAAACCCTGTCCTCAAACTCTGAGACAAGTGATGCATCCTGGCAGTTAGCGGAGCCTGGGACAGACAAGGAGCGGTACTGCCCACGTGTGGTCCGGTCTGTTTCACCCGGGGTTACTGTAAAAGGGGTAGAGAAGGAGAAAGAGAGAGTGTTTGGAATAAGGAGAGAGGGAGAGGAGGTGAGAGAGGGGGAGAGAGAGATAGTGAGAAATGGGGAGAGTGGGAAAAGAGAGAGAGGAGGCAAGAGAGTCAGAGAAATAGGGAAACAGGAGGAGGGAGGTTAGAGAGAGGTGGAGTTGGACAGAGGAAGAGGAGGAGAAAGGGAGAGGAGGATAGAGGGAGGGGAGAGAGAGTCAGCCTTTGTTTAGTTCATTATTGTTTCTTGATGTTTTCTATCATCATTGTCTCACATCTATTTATATTTAGATTTGCATTTATTCATTCTTCAGATGCTCATATCCAAAGCGCCTTTTGAAGTAAGAGTACAATGAATGTGATAAAGTTACAAGATCCTGGTCTATGGCTGTGGCAATCAGATAATCTGATAGGATTACACCACCAAAGACGTCTCTGAAACCTCAGCTGAGGAGGTAAAACAGGCAATTTTGGAATTTAACTGATGTCATTGAAGTGACCACATCTTGGACGGAGAAACAATGACTAACAGCTGAGCAGTAAGTGTCTTACAACATGGATTTTATCACAGATGGGGAGATGGAGTGCGAGTCATGCCAAAGCAGTAAAAATTAGACTATAAACTTAAATGCAGTTATTGCAGTTGAACTTCCTCAGTCTTCCTCATCATCCTGTCAGCTATGATGCATTGGAAGATGTGACACAACAGAATATGAAAGCACAGGTCTGCATGGGAGAACATTTTCTGACAAGTTAATCAAAAGCATGCAATTAATTAGATTAATTTTTTTAATCGCTTGACAACCCTAGTTTTTATACATCTCCACATCGCACACAAGATGCGCAAGCATCCTTTTCTTGTTGTTTTTAATGCAAATAATTTGAAAATGTATAGAGGGTATATGATTTTTTTGACATCCGTTCACCTCACCTCAATAGTGGGTCAACAGTCTGTGAGTTTTTTGCTTGTTTTAGCCTTTCTGGCTGCAGCTGAAACATTACATCAACAGGCATCCCACCAGAAATATGTTCCTCGGAGTAAACTAATGGGCCACGAGGAGTGATGAAGTAATGAGTGATGGCTTATATAAGTACACATGAGACTCACCAGCGGTACAGTAGGTATAATCCACAGTGATAATGTCAGATTGATCTTGGTATTGCAGGCACAGCAGGTATAATCCACAGAGGTAATGTAAAATAGAACTTGGTATTGCAGGCATAGTAGGTATAATCATACTTTATTGCAGGTATACTGTGTGGTGCCTCGTGGATTCCCTTTGCAGAGGAGAATGACCGAGGTGTTGTACTCACAGAGTCTGGAGCGCTCAGTAGAATTCCGGGCTCCCATGCTGGAGCTGAGAAGGTGCCGTCCACTTCTTCAAAGCACAGATCCTGCCTCCCTCAAAGCACGACACCTCACTCAAGGGCTCCCTCTTTGGACTTTAATCTCTGACTCTGCCTCTTTCTCTGTCTGGTGATGTCTTCACCTTCTTCACGCTCTCTATCTCTATCTCTGAGGTCAACACCCTCATTCTTTCACGTGAGATCCCCTCCTCCAACCAAGAGAAGCGAGAAACTTCCTACTTTCACAATGAGCAAAGTAACCTGCAACGCCCTCTTTAACACCCATCCCTAGCTCTTCAGGCGATGTGGCAGTTACCCGTGTGTGTGTGTGTGTGTGGGTATGTGCATCTGTGTGTGTGTCTGTGTGTGTGTGTGTGTGTATCTGTGTGTGTGTGTGTGTGTGTGTGTGTGTCTGTGTGTATCTGTGTGTGTGTGTGTGTGTGTGTGTCTGTGTGTGTCTGTGTGTATCTGTGTGTCTGTGTGTGTGTGTGTGTGTGTCTGTATGTCTGTGTGTGTCTGTGTGTGTGAGTGAGTGTGTATGTGTGTGTCTGTGTGTGTGTGTGTGTGTGTGTGTCTGTGTGTGTGTATCTGTGTGTGTGTGTGTGTGTGTGTGTGTGTGTGTGTGAAAGAGAAAGAAAAACACATACAGCAGGCCATTATAACCCACACTTACAGCAAATGAGATGCTGTAACAACAACAGATGCTGATCATACACTGCATTACATGCATTCAGCAAACACTCTTATCCAGAGCAACTTCCATCACAACAGAACATGTGCATCCATTCAATTTAAACGAGCAACAGTGTCAGACCAGGCAAACAACACTCCCAGACCAGTGAATGTGAGCATAACAACATTCAAGCCCAACCACAAGTTAACTTGATTAACTTGATTTTTTGGCGCTCTGACAAAAGCCAAGTATACTGCAATACAACAGTCTCGAGAACATAAATTTTAATACATCATTAATGCTATACATAAAATTAGCATCAAATGCAACAAGTAGCAGGTGTTAGGGGGTGGGGATAGAAGTGGAACCGAGATGCAGTCTGAAGAGGTGGGTCTTCAGTCTGCATTGGAAGATGGTCGGTGATTCCACTGTCCTAACCCCTGTGGGGAGTTCATTCCACCACTGAGGGACCAGTACAGACAGGGATTGTGTCTGAGAGTGACCCCATCAGTTGCCCTGTGGATGCAGAGCGCAGCAATTTTGAGTGAATATAGGGTTTGAAGAGGGGTCAGAGGTATGAGGGGGCTGTCCCATTCACTGTCCTGTATGCCAACACCAAGGTTTTGAACTTGATGCAAGCGATAACAGGAAGCCAGTGAAGTGAGGTGAGGAGGGGAGTAACTTGACTACATTTAGGGAGACTGTAGACAAGCTGTGTAGCTGTATTTTGGATTAGCTGTAGAGGTTTGATTGCACACGCAGGAAGGCAAGCAAAGAGGGAGTTGCATTATTCCAGGCGTGAGAGGACCAGGGCCTGAACGGGTCAGTAAAAGACAGCCTTACACAATAAAGAAATGTCCTTTCATTTTAGCTTACACAAGACACCCTTGCGGTTCTCTCTTCACAGTTTCATTTCTTTTGTCCACCAGTTTCTTCTGTTAATGAGCATAAACATGTAAATGATTCTGGGCTCATTACCCAGATGTTGTTGGTTTGGCTCCCATATGGGCCGCTGCTGTTTTACCCTTGGGAAACGTACTTTCTGTCTCAATGAATATCAAACTGTATAAACCGATAGCGTGTAAAAACTGTAAGAAACATATAGCAAGCCACCCTGAAGCATTCATGAGAGTGCCAGAAAATAATAATATTTAAAACTGCAATATGCATATGCACAGTAGATTAAAACATTAATAAATGAATGTTGCTTGTTAACAAGCTGAGAACAGAAGCCTTTTTTTTCTGCGTTCCAAAGACCCATATTCAGGTGGTCTCATTTCTGTACCAACAGGAAATGTGCCAAAGGAGAGGGCAGTGGTTGAGAATAAGCAGAAAAACAGCTGACAGGTTTGTGGTCCATGAAGTGGTTTTAACAGAGAAAAAAAGCATATTGTTTAAAACGGAAGTGGCACATCAATATACAGTGCATTGCATTACATTAATTTTCACAGACTTTCGCATCCAGGGAGACTTCCAGCACAAAAGAACAGAAGCACTACCACAAGTTAACTTAAGGAACGTGACTACACAAGGGAAGCCAAGTATACTACCACACATCAGTCACTAGATCACAGAATCCAAAGAAATGAATACATGAACCGGAAATAAAAGGTTCTCTATAAAACCCAATTACGATGATTGTAAATACCAGCACTGTATAATTTTAGAATAACGTCATTCTACAGTAATGATATATTGTTAAATTACTTGTTTAATCTACAAGGGTAGTTATATAAAGCATGCCAAGTTTCCTGTGTAATGACTAAACTAAAAAAGTTTTTTAAAATTTCTTTTCTAAAACAAATTCAATTCCAATAAATCTAGTTGTGAAGCACACAGAGTAACAGATGTAAGCATTTTTTCTCATTCTGGATATTTACAGCTGGAATATTTACTGAGGCAGTTGTGGATTAAGCACCTTGCCCAAGGGTACAGCAGCAGTGCCCCGGTGTGGAAATCGAGCCGGCACCCTTTAGGTTATGAGACCTGCTCTTTACCACTGTCTTTTAGACTCTCTCTTTTATACTGCCAACCCCACTGTTCGTGAGGAAGACGGACGTACCACAGACAAATGAATCAAACCTCTGTGTGATTGATCCCTGCTACTTGTCATTGATCAGTATTCAATTACCATTCTTGCTGCCTCCTTTCACCACTCAACCAGGCCTATATAACAATAAGTTCTAACAACAATTTGAGGAGCTTACATACTATAGCTTGCTAAAAAATGATGTGGTTTGCGTTTCGTTAACCACTTAACCTTAACCACTATGCTACACTGCCACCCATCATAGCTAATTTAGGGGAATAACAAGGTCAAAAAGGTCTATTAAACGCTTAGTAGTGTACAAGTAAAAGAGCAAAGACAGCAAGGACAGTTGATTTATGTATCTGAGTTTTAATACTTTAATTAGAAAGGTGCTCTGTGGATATTTTTTTCAAGTTCTATCATCAGAACCAAAAATGTACATTTAATACTGATGCCACAAATTATTTTCATATCCCTTATTACCCTTCACAAGGAGCACTGATAGTAATAAACACACAGAACAGTTTGTCAAGATTTGTGATGAAGTCAAGGACTGTGGGATCCTTGAAGACCAAGCTCCACGTAATGACAGATTGACATAAGGAAATGACAGGACCATTTGGGCCAAATGGCCAGCACTCACCATTATGTCATTTATGTTTTATGTTTTGCTGATTACTTTTCATTTTTTGCTGATTGTTATTATTTCATTTATTTATTTTTTTGCTGATGGAGCTATAAATGGGCAAAAGAAAGAGGAAACACACATAAACTTCCACAAGGTCCCTTCATGATTGTGCATTTTTCTACTTTGACCATGCTATGTTCATTTTCTGCTGGAAAGTCATTATACTCTTAGCTAAATGTTAAGCATGAGTGTTAGGCATGCGGTGGATTATGGGATTGAATGATGCTAGAAATGTTTGGTCACTCTTTGTACTGTTCCGTAGGATATTGAAAATGAAAAAAACTTTAAAAAGGTAAATTTCACATTCTAGATGACGTTTGTTTTTTTGTGTTTCTGTGGGACATTGTGCAGATTTAGCAGGATTTGGAGACAGGGCCTCTTGTGGTGGCATGAGTCTGGTGAGTTTTAGGATGTTTTCCTGAGTTTCCCCTGCAGAAGTGGTTAAAAGTCAGATCTTGTCTAAAAAAAAAAGAGAAAAAGAAAAGGCACCAGAAAAGCCTGGTACATGTATGAGCATGACACGTTCTCTGAGCACGTCCGTCATCTCACATACTCAAAGTAGCTTATGAGTGGTTAGATTTTAAGCCTAACACATAAGTAACTGACCAATAGTTGTCATTGCAGTAATGGTGGCAGTTTAAGGAAAGTGCACCTTTCCACCTAAGTAATGAATGTCATTTTATCAACAGAAGTAATGAATGTTACTTGTCATCAGATACAAGTGTAGTTTCTTTTCAGTGTTTGCTTTTTGTCTGTTCGGAACAGAACTCTGACATCAACAACGAGCAAGCAGAGAGGCAGGATGTAGATATCTGTTCAAGCCCTCCAGCTCTCATGCCTAAGATGTGCTCCATCTATTAGGCAAGACAGAATGACTGAAAGACCAAAAGATTCAAGTATAGCACAGCATAGCATAACATAGCACAGCTGAGCATAGCATAGCATAGCACAGTATAGAATATGTCAAAGCACTTGACATACTTGTAGAAGATTGCTTCATACTGTAAACAGATGTATTAAAATATTCCTGTACACTGTACTATTTGATTCAATAGTCTATGATCAATGATATCAGTATGTAATGAGCTCTGAGCACAGAAGGTGATCATCCTCAGAGGAGATTCTCTATTCGGGATTTTAGTCGTACAGGGAATGACTGATTGCTATCCCTGTTCCTGCAAATATGTGAGCTGTTTGCTCTCTTTCCTCAGCAGACAAGGATCAAGAGAGCTGTGGGACACGGAAAGGAATAAAGAACACAAGGTAATTTGTTTAATTGCATAATTATAATGTTTCCTTTCGTAGGGTCAGTTGAAATACATGCGATCAGCAAAAAAAAAAAAAAACAAATATTTACATTTTACAAAGAATCACTTCTCAGTCAAAATAGCAATTATAAATATGATTTACATAATAAAATAAATACTTAAAATTACCAAAGTAGCTTGAGTTGTTTTTTGTTAAAAAATATGTTACAGAACAAAATACATTTAGTAATAACCTTTTTAATCCAACTTGTTATGAAGCAGAAGTTGATTACTATTTATAAAACTTAATATCAACCAACGTTTTCATTATGTTAAAAAGTGATTTTCTATCTAACATAGTTTAAGAGTCCAGCATCTTTATTTGTTTGTACTCTATGAATGGGCTTGTCAGAATTCAATGTGATTGACATCCCTCCATCAACTTTGAAATTGACTCCAACAGGATGATGGAAAAGAATTCCCATACAACTGGTCTTTGATATTGTGTCTGGTAAAATAACAGATCTGCTATTTCCTTCAGGCATTACCAAGCCACCCCACATGGGGTCCTTACAAGGGGATATGAGGAATACGAGACACCTGGGAGGATAGAATAACTCTGCATTTCAGTAGCACGCTGTCATTTTCGTAAAATCTGAATCTTGAAAGCATGTTAACATGAATCGCCTTCAAAATGTCATAGCATTTTACAAACAACAGCTTTTACATCTTCATAGCAAGGACAGGCAACAGAAAGAACAGTTGGGTCACTTTACAAAAACAAAAATACACAGCCCAAAGTACAGGCAAGAAATCCAATGGACAGTGGAATTACTATATGGTGGTATGCCATTACTCAACATGTTGAAATGGACAGTTACTTCTAAAACAGCAAGCTGAGGTATGTCATGGACAAGAACTGAAAACACTAGTGCCACAGCTCCTGTGGCTGTGCTGAGCTATGGACAGAAATGACAGCTACGGGGGGGTTGAATGTTTCGTTTCACACCACTGTTTCTGACAGCTCAAAGTGAAATACAGTTTCATGAGACTTTCACTAATGTTGTCCAACTTTGCACAAGGTTGAGGTTTTCGTTCCCTGTTCTTTTTAAAACACTTTCTTGGGGTCCTATTATGTGATGTCATCCTGACACAGCACAGTTATCTTACATCCAAAACAGACGTTGAATTTAAGCACCAGTACTTAAGAAAAATCAAAACCAAATTCTGGCAAACCTATCTATAGAGGAAATCTCTCAAGAAAGAGTTGTGATCTTTATAAAAAAAAAAACTAAGACCTTTCCTTCAAATTGTGCCATATATTTCCATCTAGCAAATACTACATCAGTGTCAATCTGAATCAACCATCAAGACACAGACACTACACTGCACATACAAATTCTGATTCAATCTATGATATAAAAAAGACTTTGAAACTGATATTGATATTAAGTTCCATAGTCAGAGCACGCTACCGTATGGTACAGATTTGGACTGGCGGAAAGGTTGACCTGTATAGCCACCACCCTCCGGACATGAACGGCTGCAGGTGTGTGGAAAGTTCACGTGACAACAGTAAAGAAAGCTGAATGTCTCTTAAAGGCCGTTATCCTGATGCTGAGTTTCTAAGCCCTGTTGGAATCCTGTGTGTGCTGTTTTTTTGTTCCAATTGCTTTAAAGAATTAGGCATGATTGAGCTATTCTCTGAATACTGACCTACATGTAGCCCCATGACAGCTCACCTCCTATACATCCTATCAGGAGGAGTGTGATACTGGAGGTCTGTTTCTGCTGAAAAGATACAAGTAAGTTGGGTTAGCCAATATGCCTCTTAACCACATTTTAGGCAAATGAATTAATCTTAACAGGTTGTTTTTAGGTGTAATAGGTTATCTGGTTCCTTTATTTGATACCAGTTTGTAGTATTAAAATGTATAATGGCCTTGAAGAAATAGAAACAGCTTGAAGATACACCGTTTATATTACTTGTGACTTTCTATTAGGAAAACTTTCAAAAATCTGTTTCCTCTGCAACATGACCTCAAGCCAGGATCAGTATCCAATTAGACCTCATTAAGAGCTCAGCTGGAATTGAAACCAACAAACACAGAGTGGCCCCAGGGCTACAGTTGGGAAACATCATTCTAGGGCGCAGTTTGGCCTTTTGGAAAGACTCTGGATATCTTTTTTTGGCACAGCAGAGCACAGCTTTAGTCAGACATAGGATAAGTTGGGCTGGAGAGGTTGGGCACCCCCCCCCCCCACCCCGCCCTCCCCCCCAACGGTCTGACGCAGCCTCCCTCTGAGTTAAAGCCAAGCACGCAAAGGACTCTGAGAGCCATCTCCCTCTGGCGTGAGTAACTGCACCGAGGCACAGACAGTACATCACCCGTATAATGATCTACTGGTTTGGTTCAGTGTGCAACCGCACTGCAACGGCTGCAAAAATCAACCAACCCTACCCCTGAGGACCAGAGGTGCCTACCGTTGGCTGTCGCTCTGTGATGTCATCCTCCTTATCGCCCGCAGAGGGCACAAGATCCCCACTTTTAGAGGTAGACATCAAAACATGCAATAGAAGAAGCTAAAGGGGGTGGAAAACTGCCTTTGGTCAGAAGCGTAAGGCACACTGAATTCCTTACAGTACAGTCCAGTAGTGTTGCTAGGGTCCTTTTGTTTTCTACAGATGATGGAAAAGACACGCGTAAGCAAGACCTGTTCCCGAAAGCTTCTGAGTGACCAAGCAACATGTAACATCACAGCTAAGGAGCACTGAAGAAAAACAAGAAAGGAGGGTATGTGATTTTTACTGGTCATTCCTTTTTTTTCAAAAGACACCAGTTATTTTGAAACGTGGCCCAGTCAGGTAAATATTTACAATCCTAATAAAAAAAAAATCTATATATCGAACTTCTCAGCTTATGAATCCAAGTGAATAGCAATGTCACATGTTGTCAATAATGAATAGCAGTGCTTTGAGCGGAATGAGAATCGTGATTTCTTTTGCTCCATTACCCAGAGCACATGACTTCAGCAAATATGGTGTATTCCCCGCAAGCTCTTAACCTGCCTCGGAAGAGAGGTCTGTCTCAGACGTGGGGGCAAGTCTTTGGCTCTGAGGCCTCCCTACTCTTCCTCAGCCCTCTTCCTCCTCATTTCCGATTATGGAACTGTTGCCTTTCACGGAGTGACCAGTCCTGTCATGAGAGAGATGGTCTGGAACTGTTCCCACCTGTTTCAACAGCATGTTCTTCACGGGAGAGAAAAAAGCAGGTCTGTGTAACAGAAACTTCGCCCGCTTTTATGTGCGGATCTATACACCATTTTTGTACATGTATGAATTATATATTATAGTGTTTTTATCATTAAGACAACATTCTACAGTCCCTGGTGTATTTTGTCTTTAAAAAAAAACGACAAGAATAAAATCTAAAAATGATGATAATTAAAATGAAGGTAAAAAAAAAATAGTATCCTTAAAACTGGATTACATTCTTGATATTTCTTCTTTTACAACCAAAAGATCATTTTAAAGGAAAAAGAGTAGCAGACGGATGTGTTTTGTTACGAGACTTAATACTTTCCCCTCCGTCACTCTTCAGAACTGAGTACAGAACAGATTCCTGAAGGGGAGGGGACAGACAGGGTAAGAGCAAGGGCGGGGCTCGAGGTGGAGGGTGTGGTCACACTGAGAATGAAGGTGGAGCTGGAGATGGAGGGTGTGGTCATACTGAGAATGAAGGCGGAGCTGGGGATGGAGGGTGTGGTCATAGTTGGAGTTAAGGTAGAGCTGAAAGTGGAAGGTGTGGTCATACTGAGAATGAAGGTGGAGTTGGAGCTGGAGGGTGTGGTCATGGTGAGAGTTAGGGCAGAGCTGAAGATGGAAGGTGTGGTCATGGTAGGACTCAAGGTGATGCAAGCATGAGAATGAAGGTAGATTTCATTGCCCCCCTCTGATGGTGTATGTTGATGGTTGTATACACCCATCTGTCTATCAGCTGGTGATACACAAGTAAAATCACATACTCTTCTGCTTCTCCACACGAAGTAGTTCCTAAATTCTGAGAAATACTTCAAATACATAGAAAGCCCACACCACCACAAGCAATGAAAGCCCACAGTGGTTCACACAAGGTCACCATTCCTGGAACTGATGACTCAAGAGAAGAAAACAGATGAGTTATGCACAATGTATTGGGGAAGCAAAAGAAAGATCCGGGACCAACCTAACTTCCTTGGTGCAACACAACATGAAGCCAAGCTATATTTTTTCTTTTCCTTGTGCGTACTTGCAAACTCAAAGACAGATTGGTGTAAGGTACTTTGCCATCTCTCTGAGGGCAATGGGCAGAATTGGAGGTGGGAGTTGGAGGGCAGGATTATGGCGGTATTCGGGGTAAGGCTGGGAACAGAGAAGAGTGACAGTGGAAGTGAACGAGTGAGGAGCTGGACCTCTGTAAACAGGAATTGAAGACGAATGGTCAGCAGAATGTAGCAGTCGGGTGAAGGGCTGGAGGGATCAGGGTGGAGAGGGATTTTTGGTGTGTGATGATGGTTAGGGAATGAGACAGGCGGGGGCGGGGCTCGGTGGGACTGGACGGGGTGACGAAGCGAACGATGGATGGAGGTGGCGTGGGTTTTAGCTGCCGCTACTGAGCATGCCCAGAAGCTGGCTGGGATCCATGCCCTGCTGCTGTGCCATCTTCTGCACGTCGAAGCCCATGTGCATGAGGAACTGGATGACGTTCATCTCCTGGCCGGTGTACTGGTCCCGGATGGTCGGGCACGTGGGGTTGCAGTGTGGCCAGGGGCAGCTGTCAATCAGGTGAATGGGGCAGCCCCTGGGCGGGGTCTTGTTGTTTTTGTTGCTCTCGTGGAGACTGCGGTCCCAGCAGTGCAGCGCCCTGGGCAGGGAGGTTCCTTTCACCTGGATGTCGATCCAGTAGCTGTGACACACACACACAGACACATACACACACACGCACACACACACACGCGCACACACACACACACACACACACACACACACACAGACACATACACACACACACGCACACACACACAGACACATACACACACGCACACACGCGCACACACACACACACAAACACACACAAACACACACACAAGGGGGTGCTGTTAGCCCCAAGGGGTTTGTCAAATTTTACATCCAGTGCTAAACTGATTAGTCTGAATAATTTCTAGCGGTACAGGTTCAGGGAAAGGGGTAAAGAATTATAGATGATGAGTGTGGTTTGACTCACCCTCTCGTGATCACCTCGTGCGACAAGCAGGCCGGAGCAAACATGGCCCTACAGAGCAAAACCAACACTGAAACACTGTGCACAGATCCTTCAGCCAACACAAAAAGCTACAAATAAGTGACAGCCTATGACTCTCCATCTTAATCAATCAAACTCAGGTTTACACTCTAACGCCCTGTAGTAGTAGCTCTGTCTGAAGGGGGCAGTGCGGCCGGAGGGGAGTCAGCGCTTACGGGACGTCTTTGAGGGTGTTCCTCAGCTCCTCGCCCAGGTTCTGGATGTAGCGCCACTGGCCCTCCTGCACCGGCTGCCCTGTCAGGTGGATGTTGTCCACCGTCAGCTGGGCCTCGTCAAACAGCCACTGCACCACAAACACGGGGCCTGCGGAATCACACACACACACCTGCTGTTACACACACACACACACACACTGTAGTGACCTGTGACGCTTACACACGCGCACGCACGCACACACACACACACACACACACACACACACACACACTGTAGTGACCTGTGACACTGTTACACACATGTGCATGCACGCACAAACACACACACACACACACACACACACACACACACACACACACACGCACTGTACTGACCTACATTGTTGCTTCAGTTATTACACTACTACATATACACACTCAACTACAGAAATATCCATCAACCGATCATCATACAGTCACATACATGGTGAGAGGAATTGCAGTAGCCTGCAACTACAGACAGACACAGCTACACCAGTACCAGCATACAAACAACACCACAACCCCCGGGGCTTCTTACTCTTTAACGTGGGGTAGACTCTGTATCCAAAGAAGCAGTTCCACTCCTCTCCCTCATGAATCTGCTTACAGCGCTCTGGGACCACTCCGCCCCAGTACCTGAGGAACAAAGGTCAGGGGTCAAAGGTCACTCATCACTCGCCAATACGGAACCACTCCACATACGCATGCATTCGAACATACTACACATGCACACTCAAATTTAACTGCATGCAAACACACACACACACACACACACACACACACACACACAGGCGCTCAGTCACATTACACACACACACGCACACACACATTTACAACCACACACACACAGACACACAATACATAAACCCACAACCACACTCACGGTATACAAACTCAGAGCCACATTATGATATTGTGGAATACAAAGAGGATGTGAAGCAGCAGGATCAGTGACATGTCCCATATGTAATTGAAATATATTTATGAATATGTTGTTCAGCCCAACAATATGTATCAAATACATTTCAAATATATTCATGCACAGCAGAAACGTATTACCACACACCAGAATGGCAGTAATTTACATATTGTCAACATGTTGACTGAGCTAAAATATATTCTCTAAACTACATTCTGTAGATGTTATTTAGGGAGTGAGAGGGATTGCATGCAGGGTGCAGGCCATGCTGCTGTAACCCGATCTCTCTGGGTGGGAGGGGCGTGGGCGTGGCCTCTTACTTGATCCCTCTCTTGATGGCCTCGGTGGGGGCGCAGCTGATGGTGTCCACGCAGTCGGTGCAGCGGTACTGCTTGTTGTCCAGGAACCAGCCCGAATCGGACAGCCCCCTCACCTGGACCCCTGTGTGGCCCAGTTCCTCTAGCTGCTCCGCAACCCGGTCCACATTCAGCAGCACCCCCGTCCCTCCGGCACTGTCCCGAAACACACACACACACACACACGTACGCACACACGTACGCACACACACACATACACATGCATGAGTCAGGACAGTGGCAGCTGGTCAGCTGCAGAGAGGGCAGGCAGAGGCTGTAGATTTATTACTGAGGGCCTGTTTTAGCTTGTTTTACAGGATGACTAAGGACCATCAGTAGCAGAGATTCCCTTTCACTCAGCTCTGCCTTTCTGCACCTCACCTGGAATCATTTACGTACAATCAGAGGAAATATACAAACACTCACTTACACACAAGCCTGCGTGCATGCGCGCACACACACACACACACACACACACACACACATATATACTCTCTCTCTCTCTCTCTCTCTCTCTCTCTCTCTCTCTCTCTCTCTCTCTCTCTCTGTCTCTCACACACACACACACACACACACACACACACACACACACACACACTCACACTCACCTGCTCCCAGCCAGAAGTAGCACCTTGGCATTGTCCAGGCCCTTCGTCAGCAGCTCCTTCACCACCTCCTTAATGATCAGAGATCCCATGAAGGCATAACCACCTGCAGGGAGTGACAGCAGCTACACTCAACGACAGCGGTAATACGCACAGCATACGCAAAACACAGAGACAATAAACACACTACATACAACACACACAGTGTACAACGCTCACACAATGCATACTACATACAACACACACAGTGCACAGCGCTCACGCAATGCACACTACATACAACACACACAGCGTACAGCGCTCACACAATGCACACTACATACAACACACAAAACCCAGCATACAATCTGCAAGAGGCACTGTGTTCACAGCATATAACATATACAGCATACAACACTCACACAATATACATAGCGTATAAACCGACAAAACACACGACATGCAATATGTAACATATCGTACACATCAATACACACAATATAAATAATGCACACAGTATACATAACAGTTGTTTCAGCATTGTTGCAACATGTGATACGCTTCAGTGGATGGGGTTTACTCACTTTCCTCCGTCTTGGCTGTGACTCCACTCCACACATCACTGGAGCAGTAGGGAATGAGGCTGAAATGACAGTGTTCACACAGTGAGTCTCACCCTCAGCCGTTCACCTGCACTAACGTATGACATGTTCACACACACATACACATACACACGCACGTACACATGCATTCACACCGCGCACACACACACACACACACACACACACACTCGCACACAAACGCACACACGTGCATGCGCACGCGCACACACACATACACACACACACACACAGAGGAGGGAGGTACTCACACCATGTTTGCGTTCCACCAGTGAGGGTTTTCCTCAGGCTGTGGAGACAGAATGCCTGTGCCTAGAAAGAGAAGAGGAACGTTTTCCATGATGATTTATGAATAACCTCCATTTTAATTCATTTAATTCATTCTACCACGTGAAAATGAAGTACAAACGATTCATTAATTAATCAATAAATCAGCTGCATTCAAATGTATGAAGCTCCATTTCCCAGAGAGAACACATGCACAAACACACACACACACCTGCACACACCCAAAAGCATGTAATTTCCCATTCTCAAACACATCTCTTTCTTTGTCATAATCAGAGCACTAATAACTGTCTTTATCCCTGTGCTACACACTAGCTGGACAAACACCTTCCAGCACCTTACTGTGGAACTCACTGTGGTGACTACAGGTGATAGTCGGCCACCAGTTTTGATTGACCATCAGGTGTGTGAGTTTTTGATGCACATTTTAAACTGAAAATTTCTGTTCCTCTTACAAAGTGGCCTCGTAAGCTGTAGACTGTCACTTTGCCTCTAAGAGAAGGCAGGAAATGCACAGCATTAGGGCAGTAAAGAAGTGATGAAGCATTAGGTCTGGTGCTCTGACCACTACGCTGTGGCACAGCGTGGTCATCACTGCAAGGAATGTGTTTTTTTTCTCTGCTTTAGCAGAATTTTATGCGTCACCATCCTATTATTGTATGTCGTTTATCGCAGATACCTGTATCCACACACACATCCTTTTTGTCGGCTTATTGTTTGCCCATTACTCATCCCCTACTACATTTTGCACACTATCCATTTATTCAGCTGGATATTTACACAGGCAATCAGTACCTTACTCAAGGGCACAAAGCAGGAGATCACCCAGGAGGGGAAGCTGCATTTCAGCCTGATGTAACCTGATTACGAGCCCGGCTCCCTCACCTCTGTGACACCCTGCTGGTAATTCCCTTTGGTAATCAGCCGTAGAATGCAGGTGATGTAAGAATTATGTCAGAGGAGAGCGCGCTGGCACACACACGCACGCTGATGTCATCTCTCTCACCTGTTCTGGTGAGCGGCCACTGGGTGGAGCTCATGAGCCGTCTCATCGTCTCGTATCGGCTGTCACAGTTCTCTTTGTTGAAGCAGTACCATCCGCCTGTTTCATAGTAAAATAATGAATGAACAGAGGTAAATGAAACGACACCTGCAGTAAACCAGGGGATTTCCACCTGTCCCGCTTGATCTCACAGTGCAATGCAGGTGTATGTTTAGCAATAATGAAGCAATGGTGAAAGTACTGACCCCCCACCAACTCCACACACACACACACACACACACACACAATACACCGGCAGACTACCATGCCCCGGTCGCCTTTGTGCATTACACTATGTTTCCCACTAGAGAGCATTCAACTGACAAACTAATGCCTTAATCCCAACTTTGAGTGATGAATTTAAGCATTTGATTTTTTTCAGTTCTCAAATACTTTTTCATTCACTCATTTCAGTGACCACCAAGCTTGTGATGAGGTGTTAAAAAGGAGACTCTACTCCAAGAGTAAAGCACCAGAGCATAACATCACCACACACCTTACAATTCAGCACTTCAATATGAAACTCATACTGTACATGTTCTGTGCTGCTGGTGGGTTGGCACACATTTTTATGCTGCCACAATAGCAAAACAATGTTGGCAAGATGAAAACCTGTAAATTCAGATCAGCATCCCATCACTTGACCCAAACAGTTCTGTAACATCTGTGAGCCAAGATTTCACCGGAGTTGCAGACTAAAACAGGATGGCACCAATCAGACGCTGGCAAAATCTCACCATGGCTTCATTTAACAATATCCTAAATACTTTCAGAGAATAGCTTTATCACACCGAACAGCAACTGCATGATTTCATAACATAACGAGTATAGACAAGTGGAACTGTTAGACAGAAACAGGTATTAAATACGTATTTTGCCAATAAATGAGAATAAGACTGAGGAAATGAAAGGCTCAAGTAAACCTCTGAATATCCTGCTGGTTAAGTTATTATATGCTGGCTGTGACAGTCTGAATCCTAGAATCCAGCTGAATCATGGGAACTCTTGCTGAACCGCAGAAAACCGCTTGTGGCAGAGACTGAGGACTGTGCCATGCGGGACAGTACAACATGACTGCCCCCTGGGAACGCACTGGGACCCTCGCTCCTCCCTGCGGGAGCTTCGTTTTCAGGAAGACCCTCAGAACACTCACCTTCGAGAAAGACCAGCCATCGTCTGCTGCCCTTGGACTCCTTCAGGTAGTACCTGCGGGACAAGGAGCAGAGGAATCAGCATCATCACACAGATCACATGCAAGGCGCGCCTCTCTGTTGGACACACACACACACACGCACGCACGCACGCACACACACACACACACACACACACGCACGCACATGCCATCATTAAGACCTGAGCTTTCATTACAGGACAGAACCTTCATTCCAGCAAAGTGTGTGCAGTGTCAATAACTAATCAGTTAAAAATCAATCCGTAAAACCTTTAGGTAAGCCTCAAATGATGATCATCAGTATAGTAATTGTAATGCACACAAATACACACACACACACACTTACACACACACACACACACACACACACACACACACACAACTGCATAACGCACATGCACACATCCATGCCCACACACACAAGCACCTGCACAGGTGAGTCACCCTGTGGCACATGCATTTTATTCAATAGTTCTTATGTAGATTTATGTGATACATAGGAGGGCTTTGATGACATGAGCATTCCAGAATTAGAGAATTACCCTAAGACCTACTATTTCAAAACAAACTTGGAACGTTTGAAATGGCAGAGCCATTAAATCAAAGGGTATGGGTATTCAAGGTTACAATATTGAGCAATTAACAATACAAACATGGGAGCTATTATAGTTTTGCACATGTTTAGATTCCATCAGTCATTTAAAACAAGCAAAAACACAGATGTGAGACCAGTAAAAAGTATAGATTTACTCAATACAGTCTTTCCAGTCTTGGTGAAGAATAGAAAAGTATTAGAAAAGTACAATGAATCATTTTTGCTTTGTTTTGCTTTCTATCCTGATTTTCTACAGAAAAAATAAATAACCAATGGGCAAGCTACTACTACACACGTAATTTCTGAGGAATTCCATAACCGGAATGAAGGCAGGAGACTCCTGCTGGCGTGAGACATGCGAGTCCACCCAGACACGCGATCCCGCGATCAGCGGCAGATACAGTAGGGCATCGGGGCCGCTCTGCTGCAGCAGCTGCACTGAAGCGATGCGCCGTTTCCTGTAAAGTCCGCAGAGGACCCATTTAGCCAGAACCGGATTATCCAACCGCCCCCCCCGCCTCGATGCGATATTTCAACCGTCATTCTTCGACAGTTGCCTCACAGGAGGCTTTCATCCGCCGCAGGATAAAATCGGCACGACCCTTGTCCTCCCTGATGAGGGAATGAAAAACAGAGATCAAACGTGCACCGGGGGTGTAGTCATGGCTACGTCGGCAAGCCATTATGTTGCTATGGTGCGCTTATTGTTCTAGCGTATCCGACGAAGTTCTCTCTGATGGGGGTCTTGGCGTGTGTTCCAAGTGGACATGGCTTAGATTCCCCTGAGCCCAGGGACAGGCCAGACTTTAATCTTTGCAGACCTCTCTAAATCTCTTTCGACTGCGCAAAGCCGTGATCAAGGACGAGTGGGGGACAATGACAGCATGCTCCTAAAACTTTGACTCGTTAATGTACACAACAAAGTATTTGTAAAACTGGAGTGCACTTCGCATGCATTAATGCTTTATAGCGGGGTGTAGTGTAGTTTATAAACATTTATATTTATGGAGATCAAAGAGATAGGGACATTTTACAAGTTATGCTTTTGTAAGTATGTTCTGATTGGATAAAAATTCGCTTTGAGTGCGAGGGCCTGGCCCTTGGATTATTTATTTAATAACAGAAATGATTAGATTGGCACTATGAATCAAATCAATCAAGTTTTAAATGTTATAGCGCATTTCTATACTGGAAATTGTCGCAAAAGTGCTGAACATACTGCAAGAGTGGGGACCCTCCATGCAACAGCTGCCTGGGTAGAGATGTCATCAATTTTACAGTGCAGTGGTCCATGGAGGCAGGTAAATTGCAATTTTTTTGTACATTACATTTAGGTCAATTGGCAGACGCTTTTATCCAAAGCGACTTACAAGTGAGGAACAGCAAGCAAGCTACAGTAGTGTAGGAGACCTTGGAGTAAGCTTTAAGTGCGACCTAAACAACTAAACTCAGCTAAATAAGTCAAAAACAGTAGAAAACAGAGGTAACCGAGGTGAAAACACAAGGATACACAGGCAGAGGAGACAAACAAGTAGTGACAGGAGAAAGAAGTGCGAGGCAGAAAGTGCGCGGAGATGGAATTGTGTTAGAGTTGTTAGAAGTGTTAGGAGAGGAGGTGCTCTCGGAAGAGCTGGGTCTTCAGGAGGTTCTTGAAGATAAAGAGGGACACCCCTGCCCTGATAGCATAAGGTAGCTTGTTCCACCAGCGGGGAACTACGTATGAGAATAGTCTGGACTGAGATTGCCTTGTGTGCAGGGATGGCAATGCTAGACGATGTTCCTGGGAGGAACGTAACGGCCGAGAAAGAGAGTAAGCCTGTATGATTGAGCTCAGGTACGTCGGAGCAGACCCAGAGGTCACTGTGTAGGCAAGCACGAGAGACTTGACACGGGCAGCCACGGGTAGCCAATGGAGCTCAATGAGCAATGGGGAGACATGGGTCCTTTTGGGCTGATCGAAAACCAGACGCGCCGCCGCGTTCTGAACCATTTGTAGTGGTTTCACCACACATGCTGGGAGGCCAGCTAGGAAGGCATTGCAATATTCGAGGCGGGAGATAACCATGGGCTGTACCAGAAGCTGGGTAGCATATTGAGTCAGGTAGGGCCGGATTTTGCGGATATTGTATCAATCATAAATAAAATGTATTAAACTATAATATTTCATGGCTGCTAAACTTGCAAAAAAGTGCATTTTCTCAAAAAATGTTTCCTAAACTGATTTTCATATGCACACAAGCAGTCCAAAATTCAGAGACAGAAATCACAGCCTGTTGCCACTGTGTCCCCTTTGATAGGTGTACCTTTGATCTACTTGAAAACATGTATGTATGATGCTTTCTTATTTAAACATTTCTAATAAATTCTAGCATTAATTGTTTAAAATTTAACATAGGTATTCCATAATCCCCAACTGAGTGTCTTTTTGTCTAAGACAAACATTTGGAATATCACTTTGACAAACTTTTGAAGTCCTCACAAATGTCTGATCATGATCCTTCCACAAGAGGGCGCTTTTCAAATGTACCCCAGTGTTCACCTATTGAACTGTTCCACAGCCAGTGTCCCATACACATTCAGCATTCATCATTCTGCTGTGTATTACCAGTGTACTTAAGAGACTAAAAATCATCAAATAAATATGGATATTTACTTTCGTAAGTTACCATGAATCTTTTTCTAAGCAGATACAGTTCATCTCCATGGTCAAAATAAGGCTACACATCCCAGTTTAAATAAAAAATGACATTCATATTTCATAAACAGCGGAGGATTGATTGGAAAATGAAATGTTACCTTAACTGAATAGCAAGGCATCAATCAAAATCAGGGCATACAAACATTTCACAGTTGATTCGTATGACACATTAGTTGTCTTAATTTACAGACTTTGATCAAAGTGAATAATACCAGTAATACAGAGCACAAACACTAAATTTGATCCACGCAGTAATTCATTAGCTAATCAATAGACCCTATCAATTAGACATAGTTACTAACTGGCCAGATCATGAGATTGAAATACCACCCACACTCAGAACATAAGACTGATCTATTTTACACAGCCTTTGGCAGCGCAGTAAGTTGAACATCAGTCAACATAGTTTCAATAGCACATTTCTGGTTTGCTCTTCCTCATGTTCACAAAAACAGTGATGGGTTTTAGGGTTGGGCATGGTCCCCCACACAGGTGGATCCCCCTGTTGTGGAGTTTAACAAAGTCAATCAACAACTCACTACTGTAAGCCAATCACAGTGCTTTGAAATGGAGAGCAATGTGTATTGTTTAATATAGTCCGTGATTGACAGCACATAGTGGCTGTTTATTATTGGGTTCATGAAGCCTTGTTCTCCCAACATCCTCCATATCACTAAATCACATCCCTCCAAACTCTCGATAACCACCTAACTCTCCGTGACATATAAGTTAAAACTTCTTATGTTCAATTGTTTAACCGATGGGAGCAGATTTATTTCGTATTCTCTCGAGATGAACATCCGTATTGAGTGCGGAGGAGCGTGTGCATAAGTAACCAGAACCCCAGTCAGATTCATCTGCATCCCATCTCCCTCCATAGATCCGCGGTCACAGCTCAGGTCTCAGTATTTCCCTCACACCTCTCTGTCACTGTGGCCCAGAGCATCCTCCCCTCTTTTGCCACTGCAATACAACTGCAGATAGCACCTGTCTAAGAGGGGCAGCATCCTGTATTAGAACTCTTCTTTCACACCTGGTAAACCATGTGAAGTGGCTACCTATCCAGGTAATTGACAGTGAAATGATAAAGGGATGAGACAGATGGAACACCAGCAGGCGCCATATTCCTGCTGAACTGGAACAGCCTATTTCGGGTGCAAACAATTCCACAGACTTTCTATGCTCATGGGGATTCTGAAATGCAATGGTGATGTACAGTGGCCGTGCAAACAGTTACTGCCCAAATGTGATGTTCTCACAACGCTTCTGCAACATGAAGGATGTGTTCTCTCATCTGAGTGCAGGTTTATATGAAAGCAAATCAATAAGGGGATTTCTCTCTCTCTCTCGCTCTCTCTCCCTCTGTCTCTCTCTCTCTCTCTCTCCCTCTCTCTCTCTGTCTCTCTCTCTCTCTCTCTGCTAAACCAACCAAGACGAGGGCCTTGGGCTGTAAATACAACCCAGCTTCAGAGAGGATAAAGTGGAGCCTGCAGGGCTTAGTGTGCTGTGGAGAGTCCTGACCCATTCGCTCACTCTCTGCCACTGTCACACGTGTCGGGGGTCATTCGGGTCGCACAGATACTACACAGACTCCCTGATCCTGAAATCGTCCAGATGGTTCACCCTCATCCTCTGTGTCAACTGTGTCAACCAATCCACACGCCACAATGATCTCTGCAGCTTTGGCATGGGCACGGTCGAGTCCTGCCCGGAGGGCAATAATTTACCTCCAGTAATAATTTACCAGTAATTTATCTCCAAACCCTACAATTTATTTCAAGAGGTAGTTGTACAACAAACCATGTTTTGTTTCCAAATCAAAACACAAACTTTGTTGATGACATGTTCGCAACATGTATAAGGAAGGCCAAAGGGACCAAAGTGTGGACAGCGCTACATGAAAAGAACAGGTCAATCCTCCATGTTGAGTGAGAAGAAGTGGACCAATCAGATACCAGACATGTTCATCACTCTGACACTGCCACAGTTCATCACTCTTATGACGTCATTCGCCACATAGCATTCTAACCTGCTCAAATGGCAAGCAAGCCTCTTCTCACATGCAGCCACGCCTTGTTTCTTTTCTTTTTTATCTCGGGTGTACACTCGTTTCATTAACACTGAGTTGACAGCTCAGTTGTATCCTTTGAGGGGCAACGCCGCTACCTCTCCCAATGACAGGGAAGTGGTAGCATGACGAGTCAGGATTATGCATGTGTTCGGCCCCTCTGTCTCTTCCTATACACATCACAGTGCAGGCTGATCCGCATGGCAAGTTGTTTCATATTAGAGCTTTACAAAAAACATGTGCCTGGAACCCGAGGCTTTGATCAGAAGTTGAAACATTTGGCTTTCATTTCACATCTAAAGTGCTCTTTTCCAAAAAAAAAAAAAAAAAAGAAAAAGTTAAGGTCCTGAAACTGTTAGCAATTACTGAATTACTATAATAAGTGTCGGGACTCACAATAAGTAAGTGCATTCAGTCAACCGACTTATTACCCTAATGGAGTCATGGGTACGATTGTATGGAGCATTTTCATCACAAATATACAAGCTACGGGCAATTTCTGCACAATTGAGCGAATAGCACCACAGCCTGATACTGTTGGACAGGCAAGGGATAGACTCTCTAACACTGTGGTCAGTTGGGGAAGCTCAGAGATAAACAATAACTGAACAGGCAGGCAGCATATTGCTGGTATGGGGTGTTAGCATTCAAACGGTAAAACAGGCAGTAATACTGAAGTCATACTCCTAAACAGTAGGTTCAGTTTCGGTATTATATTTATATTTACACACAGTCATTTAGAAGTTGCTCTCTTATCCAGAGCAACTCAAAAAAGCGCATATCAGAAGGTTATGCTAAGAGCAGAGCTGATGCTAAATCAAGCCCAATAGTAAGGGTCAGCATGTCATTTTCTGTTAAGTGCCATAGTAAGTAGTAAGTGTTGCTGATATGGCAAATGTGCTTGAGGACATTGCTGCTTGTCATTTTGCCTGCAGTTGTGCATTCTGTATGGTGTGCTGAATTGAATATTGGAATAAATGCTGGTAAAGGTTATCAGGTGGGTAAAGAGAAGACGTGTGAATGGAGATGACTCTCTCTTTTCAGAGACGTGTTTCTTTCCCCTGCAGGGAAATGTGTGTGTGTGTGTGTGTGTGTGTGTGTGTGTGTGTGTGAGTGTGTGTGTGTGTGTGTGCGTGTGTGCATGTGTGAGTGTGTGTGTGTGAGTGTTTGTGTGTGTGTGTGTGTGTGTGTGTGTGCGCGTGTGTGAGTGTGTGTGTGAGTGTTTGTGTGTGTGTGTGTGTGCGTGTGTGAGTGTGTATGTGTGTGTGTGTGTGCGCGTGTGTGTGTGTGTGTGTGTGTGTGTGAGTGTGTATGTGTGTGTGTGTGTGTGTGTGCGTGTGTGTGTGTGTGTGTGTGTGTCTGTGTGTGCGTGCACACGTGCATGTGTGCTTGTGTGCATCTGTGAGAACATGCAACTGTGCGTGTGTGAGTGTGACGGGCATGAGAATCTTCACAGTAATGACAGCGATTGCTGAGATCTGTGTGTTAATGCCTCACTTATCTTAACTAAGATCTGATCTTAATTTTGGATAACACAAGTAGCTTGGCCCTTGTAACATTTTTTTGCATGACAGCTTGACAGTGTGACAGCCAGACTCTTCATTATCTATTGATATTGATGACGAAAAATAAAAGATTTAATTTACGGTAACATTCTTTATATAGGTTTAAGGACAAACCAATGTGTGGCTTGATGGTATGTCACCATTAACCTGTGAGGACAGAGAGAGGATTGTGACACACAGTGTAAGGATGCTGGATGCACAGGCAGGTTGAAGATGGACACAAGTTTCCAGGAGCGACTATCCTCCATCATTGTGACTATAAACCTCATCTCACCCCCATATCACTTCCCCTAACCCTTCCAGCCTGAAGATGTAATATGCTGCTGTCTAGGAAACACTTTGGGTTTTCATATTGGCATCAGACAGGCCAGAGAATCCTGTGTGGAGCACCATCTCAGGGCATTGCTGCTTGGAACAATACGAAAAGTGGGGATAGTCAGACTAAACTAAACTGAGCAATGTGTAGATAATGTAAAACAAAATTTTGTCTGATTTGAGGTAACATTTTACCTCTTATCTTTGTATATGCGTAATAAGGACAAATATATTTCAGCCTTCAAACCAGGCCCATGCAGCACACGCTGCTTGTGTGTTTGTGTACACAGTCGTTATTTTGAATGGCGCGAGACATATTGTCTGCGTGCGCCCTGACTGCACGCACACGCGCCTGCTCAGCTCTAACTGATGCTTCAAGCCTAGCTTTTTTTCTTACTGTGCATAAACGGCTGCAAATTCAGGACAGATTGACTAATTACACGCCAGCAGTGAATTGCATCATGTTGTCATTGCTTCCAGTGGAACCTCCTAATTAAATGCGTAATTTAATGAGGAGGTTCCAATTGGGAGCAATGACAACGTGGTGCAGTTCGCTGCTGATGCATTTCACCTCCTCATTAAATGCGCGATTACTGAACCTTCTTAGCGTTTACTCTAAATTGCTTCAAAAACGACCGCAAGCAGATTTTAAATACTGTCTCCTGTCAATCAGTTGTTGTCATCCTTCAAATATTCCGAATAATTCAACCTATCGATTATGAAATCTAGTCAGGTCTTTGAAGAGATGCAGACGCCCGCTGTGATCTGCTTCATGTTTTCTCTCCTGTAGAGACGAGGTGTAGAGGCTGCTCCCTCTCTCGGACGGGCACTACATCTACCACCGTTATTACGATTTAAAAGACCACAAATTTTTAAAGTAAGTAATGCTTTAGTGAATTCTTAAGCCTTTTACAAGTTCTGGCAGCCAAAAAGAGTGTGGCAGCAAAGAAACTGCGTGTGAGTAAGCCAGTCGAGATTCACATCTCGGTGACCATTTCATGTTAAGCTAAATAACGCTTGTGAATAAGCCAACATGGAATTTTCTGAATAATCATGTGTTCCTGCTCCATGAAACAATGCGCCTCCAGTATTTGTTGACGCACGTGGGAAACACACTGCTTACGCTACACTCACGCGATCTGTGCGGTCTGTACCCGGGGTTAATGACTGCATGAGTGGGTTCGTTTATTACGCGTGACGTCCATGTTAAAAGAGGAACAAGGGCGTTTGGTAACAAGCCTAAAACTCAATCTTTAATAATAATAAAAATAAAACTGGAATAAAATAATAATACAACTTGAGCTGTTAAGGATGATCCCTCATGACGACCTCTGCTACAGCCAGCGAACAGGGATGAAAGACGCAGCGTAGTTCTTCCGAATGTTTTTTTTAACAGATAACCACCAGGCTGATACGGAAATAATGCATTTCGTTGAGTTAACCGTTAAAGATTCGTTTACAGAATGTGATCCACCACCGCTCGCTAGCAGGCTGGGGATCTGTAGCCGAGCGCTCATTGGAAAGTTTAGAGGAGGACGGGATGCTCCGGATGTTTGGGGTTTTTTTCCTGGACGGCAGCCAGGTGCGCTGCACGAGTCATTTCGCCTCACATAAACCGCGGGCTCTCTCTCGAGAGGAATCCCTTTGATGTGCCACGGCCTCGCGGAGTTAATTCACCGCGCAGTTCAAAGGCGCACGCCTGATCTACTTCCGCGAGAATAGCTGGATGCTGTGAAGTCCTCCTTGACGTTCCGCATTGTCTTCAGGTCAACAGCACCGATGTTGGTCACGCAGCAAACATCGGGGTTGGCTGTGGCAGTGCAAATAACAATAAAACCAGAGATCTCTGTCATTTAATGCATGCTTATGGGTGTCTTGATACCTGGAAGCCAGCCCCTTTACAGTTATATGTGAATGCCATCAAACATTTTGGCAAACTCTATTTAACTTTTTATTTTTACGTAAAAAGGGACAAATTAATATAGTGGTGGCTAAAGTCTTTTCAAAGTCTTAGTTTTGATCGACAAAGTCAGTTAGCGGCTCTCTTTTGGTGCGAAAATAAAACCAAACTGGATAAGTCCCCCAAATAAGTTTGTATGCATTGCCTTGCGTGTAATAAATTGATCCACAATGCCTATACTTGACTGGCACCGTACATAATGCATACCCAAATACCTCCTGTGATTCAGAGGACATTTAAAAATGTCCCTACACCTCTAAATGTATCAACATCCCTCTTTAGCATATGCCTAACCAGCATCATCTGGACCTGCGTGCCTGCGACTCTCCATTGCGGAGAAACAACGGTCTTCAAAGGAACCACCGTTATCCCCCAGGTGCGACTGCGCACGGACATGAGACCTCGTCCGGACCGGGTTGCACGGGTCCCTCCAGGCACGTGCATACTCTCGGTAAACACAGAAATCAGAAACTTTTCGAGAACTCTCTGCAAACTCTCCAGTGCTCTTCAAAGCCCCCGCCACACTTCCGACTCCCGTGTGAACTTTGCTGACCCTTTCAAACTGCCAGACACGTGCTCGTTAACTTATAAAGGCGACTCATCGGAGGTCACTAAGAAATGTGTCGCCAAGCGCTAAGCTTCCCCCTCATGACAGTAATTGTTTTATGGTATGTTTGCTTCAATTTGGTCCCCTTCTATCTCCCGGGCGTCTGTTCCACATAGCCTAATGGTGTGACATTGACAATCACTTGTTTTCCTTGACCAAGCTTTTATAAGTCTTTTATCATTTCAGTTCAGTTTACTTTTCAGTAAAAAAGTTTCAAAATCAACGCTTACCAATCTACGCACGAAGAGGCGGGAGCGGATTAAGTACGACAGACAGTATTTTGTCCTCTTAATAATTACCGTGACTAATGCCATGCGAATGTGCAGTATTACATCTAGTCTTTACTACACAGAGCAACGTTCTCATCCAGTGGGCACAACACGCTAATCACGTAAATGCTTTTATAGCCCTGACGATGTGTTTGATCCCTGTTAAAGATGCAAAGGCGACGCAGTTTTCATACTAAATTGATTGTTATACTCACAATAGACTTTTAAAAGGCCTGTGTCTGGTGTTGAATGAGGACCTTGGATACTTAAAGAGGAGATGTTGTAATTAAGTGTTCGTGTAATCGGGCGTGCGAATAACCATTTCAGTGTTTATCTAGAAGACACGCGCAGGTATCGTTTCGTTAGACCCTAGTCGTTTACCATCAACGTTTGCCGACGACGTTTCCTAAGAAATAAGCAGGCAAGCAGGTTCATCTTTTGACCGATGTTTGTCTTTGAGTTGCTTGTCAAATACACCTGTTACATCCTGCTCAGAAAAATACAGTATTTGCATTTCACGTGCCTTAAGCGAACGGAGGACGGGGTGTAGATGAAACACTCGTACAGTTGTTAAATAACCGTACAAATACAACAATGATAATTACTGTGCAAGCAGCGCCAGTCATTACAAGTGTCTTACAGGTCTACCTTTTTCTACGTGGCACAATGCATTCGGGTAAACTAGTATGTGCTCTATGTATTGTTGGACGTCTAAAAAATCAGTAGGCGCCCTTCCATGACATGTGGGAAGGAATGTAGTTATCACGGTATCGTGTAAAAGTAAACATATGCGTTTCCGCTGTCTTCAGAACGAACTTCAATATTTTACAGTGCCTGGAATAGGAACTTCTATCCAACCTGCTATCACAACAGGGGGAAAATGTGTTACGCGATGTGACTTTCTTGGCAATGATCCACTTGCAAAGAGTTTTGCCGAATATGGCGTATTATAGTAACAACTGGAAATAAGTACATATGGGCAGAGCACACTGGCGACCCGTCTGTTTCTCAAACTATCATAACGGTGGTTACTAAACCCCACTTAAGAGCGAAGAATGGGATCGAACTCTTTGCCGTAATTATTTGAGGCGAAACAGGCATTTTGTGTGCCGTTAGGTGAACGTAAATAGAAACCCTGAGTATGTTCTTGAATGATACCGGGTAAGTACGTCAGCAGAGAGACACTTACCCTGCTGGAGTTCCGTCGTTGCACGTGACTGTTGTATTTTCCAAAAAATGTAGCTTCATGTCATAGTCAAGCTTTTGAGCCGAGCACGGGTAGAGGGACTGGGCGAGGTTCTTCACCTGGGTCATGAAGTTGTCCATGTTTTCTTCAACTGCGGTGAAATCCAGGGAAAAGCTCTCGGTGGTCTCGCCCCGGTCCCGGTACGACGGGGAGGGCTGTGCTCGCCGCGGCTGCGGGTTACGGCCGCCTCGGTATTTTCTCCCTCCAAGTGCCCCGGTATGCAGCAACAGCAGTAACAAAAGCGAATGGAACAGCTTCATGGTCCCCTTTCTTTCGAAAAAGCAGTCGAATTTCATGTCCTCTTCTGGAGTATGTTATTTTCTCGTGTATGCTACGTTTCTCTCTCGCTTACTTTTGGGCTTTTTGCTGCAGGATATAAAATAAATGTAATCTTAGTAAAAAAAAAAAAAAAAAAAGTTCTTTAATTAGTAAATAACAACACAGAGGAAACTGAGACCCTCAAGGTAAACGACTCGATGACTCCGTTCAGATGTGCGAGTCAGGTGCTCTCACTTCTTACTGCGCCGTTTCTTCCATGACAAATGTCGATGATTCAAAGGTTTTGATATTTGTTTTCTTTACAGCAATGCTTAACCTAGGAGAAAATAAATAGTTTTCTGTGGTATGTTAAAATAGGCTATAACATATGCATACTTTCATCGTATTTACATTTGCTATTCAAAACTAAACTTTGTTAACGTAAGTATTATTTATAGCATTTGACCTTAATGTTTTGAAGAGCAATTAGAATTGATCAGAATGTTCTCAATATTGTCATTCTTTTGGTCGAAGCCTATGCTATGAATTAATAACTCTCTGCTGCACGGGCTGGTGAATTTTATTCAAAGTTCTTTCCGTTCTCTCTCACGCTAACCAATCACCGTAGAGGGCCGGACACGGGGCGTGATCTGGCGAGACAGATTTCTTTCCCCCTTACATCGTACTTAGGAAGATGCCCACGCGTCAGCTCTTTTGATCTACTATATTTTATTTCATGTGGTGGTTTTTCTTGGCTTGCCGTGGTCATTTTTCCGAATTCCAGGCGAATTTACTGAGTGAGAGTACGCCTCGTGATAAAAACAACAAACAAAATGCAACACGGAGGAAAAGCGCGGGCAACATCTATTAACGGACAGCAGGCTTATACATTTCCCGCCGCGACGGAAGATTTGTCATCCCTAACACTCACCTATTGATGTATTTCTGGTTAAATAATCACAACAATACGTCTCTTTACATGTTTTGTAAACTGAGTAAAATATTTGTATTTATTTCAGTCATATAGTAATAAAAATACATAGGAGAAACGGATCTATTAAAACTTATTTAGAAATCGTTTGGCAATAAATAGGCTTACGTGTCCTTTAACACAAAGCCGGGAAATCATCTTTAAAGATCGGTTCCTTGCTTTTTGATTCAGACGATGGCATATACTCTACAGCTCTCTTCCCGGAATAAAGCCGGTTGTCAGGAAAATGAGAATATTGGCACACAGAGAAATGAAAGGCTGTTTAACTGCATATCGTCCACAGTATGCATTCACAAAAGAATCACAAGAATTATTATTTATGCAAACGGAATTCTGAAGGCAGAGCGATTGGTCTAAATTCTGTTTGGTTTCTCGACGTCAAGTGAATGACACTTTGAAGACACTTGTTTAACTCAAACCCTGCTCAGCAATGGCTGACACAAGTGCCCAAGTGTATTGTTCGTATGAATCAATTTAGATTGCAGCAGCAACAATGAATATGATGAGGATGGTAAAGATGATTGTCGTTACTGCTGCTGTAAGAAGTAATTCTACTTTAAATGTTAAATGCTATCCTATTGACTTACCAGATGCTAACTGCAATTAATGTTGAATCTAATCTGATAATAAATTAATCTCATTTAATAAGAATACATGCATAATTAATCATTGTTAATTAAATTGTTACGTCTATATTTGATACACATATTTGTTGGATATATAATTGTATCAAATATGCATATTTTTTCCACAAATAAACTGTTTTGAATGAATACCCTAATATTATGACATCATTAGGATAGTAAACTTTTATTAACTCTCATTAGGATAGCCAAAATTTCTGTCGCAAATCTAAGATCCACTCTATGATCGTATTAATTTAGTAAGAAAAAAAGGTCATGATGAAGTTTACCATCAGCTGTACCCTTGTCGGAAAAACAGATTAAAATAAATATTGTTTCTGTCTAGACATAAAACATATATATATTTGGCACATACCGACTTTAAATGCATTTTTTAAAATCGTGAATCACGAACGTAATCAACGTTACCTTCCGTTGCACCGTGAGTCCTTGCCAACGACAATTTCAGTCTGAGCTGGTGTACTGAAGCGTAGAGCAGGTTGCGTCTGTGGACCTAAAGCTGGGACGCTGACACTTTTTATCTACGCCGGGGCCGCTAATGATCAAAGCAACCATCACTCTTTCTTTCACCCCCTCCCTCCCAGCACCACTCCAAACTTGCTGGCTATACTGTATTTTTTTTCGCATCCTGACGGGAAGCCCGCACCTTTGCATAGGAATGTCCCCTCGCGGTTGAGGTTTCTTGGGGTCGCGGGGTCTCCGGGATCTCTGTAAAGATCTGAACCCGGGCACCCGCGCGAGGCCCTTCCTTTCTAAGAAACGTGCCCGCGCTGAAAGAGTAAAAGCACGAGGACTGCAAGGTTAAATTAACCCCTGTCTGATTAGTGGTTGCTTCTTCCCCAGCGCAGCGCAGTCCTGTAATTTCGGTATTACAGGATGTCGAGTCAACCCTCAGTCACTTCAACACTTAAAAGTAAATACGGAAGTCTAAAGAGGAAATACCAAGACCAATCAAGGGGTAGCCAGGGTGACCGCTACGCAACTGCCGATCTGTCGTTTTCTGTACAGCAGGTTTCCCTCTTCCCACTTTTGCATATGCTTTGGAGAATCAGAACAATGTACTGTGTGAGTCTACACTTCATAGGACACGACTTTTAATGATGACGTTTATTAAAAGGTAACTGTGGCTTTAACTGTAAGCTAACAATGAAGATATTATAATGAACTATACTGTGAACACGAAAAAACACCCCTAGAAAATGAAGCCACTTCCAATTTCTAATGAAAATCCAATTTTGCGACCAAGACAGGAGAAACATACTGGTTGTCGGTCGGTTTTAGTATAGGTTTTTGCAAGTTTTTTGGGGACTTTGCTTAGAGAATCTCGTCCTACGGCTTAAAACGGTCCAACGAGCGGCAAACGTAAAACAGTTTACAAATCATTGCTGAAAATGTCTGATAATGCTTATACGAAAGCGTCTCTCGAATTACAATCGACACATCGTGTGGATTCTTCCATCACGAAACTGTCCTTTCACGCATTCCATCTTACGGCTTACAAGGTGGACACTTCATTTCGAGAACACTTAAAGCAGTGAAACCTTGCGAAGTATAAACCTGTAAAGAGTGTCTGCAGGACTTTGAATATCGTACAATGTCGTACAGTCCTCATCTTTCTCTGAGCTTGGAAGGTGGGCTCGCCACAGTGCCATAGCCGTTGCGAACGATGCATTAGCATGTCACATGCTTAGTGGGATACAGTTGTAGTTTATCAGAGCTGGAGTGGTTAGGTTAAGGTGGGTGCCGAGGCAGGTTAATTTTACAGTATAGCTATTGCTCCTAACTGCGCCAGGTAGTGGATGGATGTGCGCAGCAATGTGATAAACCCAGTGCAGAGACGCCAGTTCAACGACCATTACTTGCGCGCAATTGCAGGATGCTTTCACAACTGAGTGTTAGGACCCTGAGAAAGCATGCGTCATGCGCACGCTGTTTAAACTAACTTCATTTGGAACCGTAAGAGCCACAAATCCCCGTCTGTTATTGAGGCAGGGAGATGTGCGGTGATTTTCTCATACCTGTTCCTCCGCAAAAATCATCACGCGCCGCGCGCGTTCATGGCGGTCTAGCCGGTGAGATGCGAATTCTTAACGAAATCATTTTACAATTGCGTATTTTGTGAAAACACGCGTGCGGCGTGCCTAATATACGTAGAGCTTTAATCTGGTGTTTAACTTCGAAAGGAGGCTTGGTCGATTTATGGCCAAAATATTGATCAGATGAAAGTCAGATGATGACACGTTCACATGTAACAGTGATAGTGCAATTTGTTACCAGAATTGAAACGATGCGATGATGCTCCTCGCGCTTTCCCAAGAACTCTCGTGGCATAATGAAGCAAAGCTTGCTGCTTGAATGATTAAGTTAGTGAAAAGTCTTGCGGTAAATATCATTCTGCTGGTGTTCTGGTAGGGGAATGCCTCGTTTTGATGGATATTGTGTGAATATGCTGGGGTAATGGCTCCAGCGTTAACATAAATAAATAAATAACCTAGATGTCACAAAAAAGAAAGTCTTCCAGTGACTTAGTGAGGCTAAGACATTCTATTTGTAGTGCACATGAAAACACACGTCTGAAAACAGGACATGCGTTTTATGTACATGGCTTAATAAAATAAATTGTAAAACAGATGCCGCCTGGTTACTTCCAAAGACACATGAACAAGTTCACAGTGTTGCGTAGGAGCTTAGAAGGTCGTACCACTCGCGTGTGGTGTAAACGTTCACAGCATTTCTCCGAAGCGCACACAGACAGCGCGACCGCACTGTGGAATAGGGGAGAGGGGCCATCGTGATATTGTCCCAGTCCCATATTGATGTACGGAAGTGATTGAGTCTGCCAGGGCAGCCAGGTGAGCATGATATGAGGTCAAGCTAGAGGTGACAGGTGGTGTTCACTGGGAACTTCAAACAGATGCCTGTATAGATTTGGACATATGCTTGCCCCAGGAGGAAAAAAGAAGAGTCTTTGCCACTGAATGAGGCTGCTGTCTGACTTATACCTCCCGTTCTATCACAATCCATCCCGGAAACCCAGGCTATTAAATCGCTCACAGATGGACTCTTGGAGCTACCCTTCCAGCTCTCCGAAGCAGCACACAATTGTTTTGGGTTTTTGTGTACTGGGGTTTGATGTGTTGCACTGTGCTGTGTTATGTAATATTGTGCTCTTCTGTGCTGTGCTGCTGTGTTATGTAATGTTGTGTTTTTCACTGTGCTGGATTGCACTGTGTTGTGTCCTGTTATGTTTGGGGACTATGTTGGCCTGTGCTCTGCTGTGTGTGTGTGTGTGTGTGTGTGTGTGTGTGTGTGTGTGTGTGTGTGTGTGTGTGTGTGTGTGTGTGTGTGTGTGCGCGCATCTGCACCCTGTTTGAACTTCTGGGTCTAAGCCTCTGTGACTCTCTCACAGAAGTATCTCAAACAGGTCTTGGGTGGATTAATCGCAGAATTAGGTCATTTGGGAGCGCCCCAGCTGGTTTGATGGCAGCCTTTCAGAGGTGCTGCTCCTCTCTGTGCCCCCTGTCCTGCCCCCCCCCTCCAGGACGGTCCACGTCTGCCTTTCATCTGGTATGAACTGCATGTTGCCTGCCGGACTCGCAGCTCTGGCTGCCAGGAGAGATCATGCAAACACGCCGCGTAGCGCTCGAAAAAACCTCCTCTCGCTCTCACTACTTTTGGCTCTCTCTCATTATTTCTCTTTCTTTCTCTTTCTGTCTCTGTCTCTCCCTCCCTGTCTCTCTCTCTCTCTCTCTATCTATCCATCTATCTATCACATGTACAAATCCATGCACTTAATCATGAACACACACACACACGCACGCGCTCACACGCACACACACACACACACACATGTGTGCGCACACACACGCACGCACACACACACGCACACACACACACACACACACACACGCACACACACACACACACACACACACACACTAACAGCACTGCTACCGTCCCGGCCACCCTCCCAACACCACCACCTCCACCACCCTCTCCCTCAGCTATTCGAATCGTACGTGCTTGTCGAAAAGCTCACGCGTGATCTTCAAATCCTGTTATCTTGGAACTGTTAGATCGGGTTACATCAAAGAGACCAGGAGGGATCAGTTTCATGAAAGGGACGGGCTTGGAATCACATCATCAGAAACAGGTGCAGGGCCCTCGCTCTAAGAACAAAGGCAAAAATCACCATCTATAAAACCTCTATATTTCACAGGGTAGTTACCCCTCTGAAAAAAGTGGCAGACTTTTTAAAGTGGCATCCCTGCCCCCGCTCCCCCCCTCACAGGAAGAGCAGACCTCTTGCTGCCAGCTCAATGTGCAGTTTTGGATGTCTGGCACAAGAGGCATGAGGAGGATAGCTTGCCTCCTTCCAGTTGGACACACATCTGAGAGGAGTTGTCTGTGGTATGCTAGAATGAGCTTCGAGGCCATTAATGAATGAGGTGACACACAGGCCCTCTTTTTGGAAAAAAAGCTTTACATTTAATACATTTTTGTTCATATGTCCTACCACAGTGCTTGTATGTGTATGTTTCTTCCACCACTCCAGAGAAGTTTCATAGAGACTGAACACCTATTTGGCAAACTAACCCTGATTCACAAATATTCCAAATGCTTTATGTGAAAATGTCAGCAAACCATAGAGCCAAAGGCTGGAATTGGACATGTGTGTAGAGTGAGATTTTCTTTGTCATGATCCCTGATGACTTATTTTCACATGCATCTGCCCTTCAGAACATGGCTGTTTTCCTTTAAACTGTACATCATGGATTTTCAAGCGGCCAGTGGTGTAAAATTGCCTTTTCATGTCTTCTGTGGAATTTTAATATGTAAATCAGAATCGTTGTGAAAAAGGTTGATTTAAACCGTCATTCAAAGTGTTATGTCATGCGGGATATTTGTGCACCAAGATACTGGGCTTAGAGAGGTAGATAGATAGCTATATAGATAAATAGATGATCTCACCATTAGCAGATGCTTGAAAATGAATACACCTGTCATTGTGATTGCATTCTGGATAATGGATATAATGGATAATTATAAACTTTTATCAGAATGAATCAAAATTATCATAAACTGACTTTAGCATCAGAGGGAAAAGTGTAGTATGCTAAAGGCAGAATCTACGTACAGAATTAAAGGACCCTGTTAGTGGTAGCTGTAACATTCATTTTCTCAAAAAAAAAGGTTTCAATTCTTCCTTAACAGGAACGGTTTTTAACGGACGGAAAAAAGTGAAGAGAGTTCTGCATTAGCGAATCGACGGCACCCTTTCAAGGGTTGCAACCCGATAGCTGGCTCACATCAGGAGTGCCATCTTCCGCGTTTAAAGCTGAACTTTGCAGACCAGGAGAGCCTGAAGACATCTGTCGAGCAGGTTCTCGGTTCATGGGACCAGAACCTTTTCGGGGGTTGCAGACGGTGTCCTGTTTGATTGAAATTATTTCAAGACGGGACAGAGGCTCACTCCTTTGGCATGTGGAGGTGAAAGCAAATGAGGTGGGAGGGCGGTGAGCTGGCGCAGATGAAGAAGGGAGGCTTTTTTAAAACCTCTGTGTGCTCCTAGAAATGCTCCAATCCCATAATTCCCTTTTTGTGTGTTTTTTCTGAGTCAGGGTTGTGAGCTCTCTATTTCTCTCTCTCTCTCACATACACATACACACATTTACACAGGGTAAACTGCGTCACATTATTGTCATTTACCAGAGAGCAAATGACGTAAGTTACAATTTTACCTTTCATCCATTTATACAGCTGGATATTTTACTGAGGCAATTGAGGGTTAAGTACTTCACCTACGCATAACAGCAGTGCCCCAGCAGGGAATTGAATCATCAGCCTTTTGGTTATGAGCCCTTCTCCTTACCACTATGCCACCCTAGAGGTGAGGCAGGATGTTTAGATCTTTTAAAAACAAAACATTCAGCAGGGAGTTCCTTGATTGCCATGAAGCCACACCATACACTGGCTGCGTTTTCCTTCTCTGGTGGAGGATGTCTAGGTAAGCATCGGCTTGGATAACATCAGCAAATGCGGCAGGAGCCACCAAACCACCCCCACCCCTCCCGCCCGACACCCTCACCTGCCCATCTCACCTTTAGAGGTTTCTGCTGAATCTTGGCAACTGAATCATCAGAAAAGTCCCTGGCACCCTGTCCACAGGTGGGCGGGCAGAGATGGAAAGCCACCAATTATCATCCGGATCCACCTGTTATTATCTGAAGTGAGCCCGCCCTGCTCCCCACCCCTACCTTCTCCCTCCTCACAGAGAGGGCTGTGTGATCATGCGTATTTGCTGTGGAAACGTTGCGGGCCATAAAAACTTTATGGGGCTTGCTGGTGGAAACGGAAGAGTCCTGCATTAGAGGTTGCTACTGTAAACACTGGAGTTTATTTAGCCATTTCTCCCAGCGATGTTAACCAGAGTGATATTGACCAGGCTGGCCTAACCAAGAGCTCGTATATCTTTTTTAGTACTGGCTTTTTGACAGGGTATGGATGCAACTGTTTGGTGCGTATCTAATGTTGTTTATTTGTAGGCTAAGCTCTGAGGTTTTGTAATAACTCTGTGTTGGGAAACTGTGTGTGTGTGTGTGTGTGTGTGTGTGTGTGTGTGTGTGTGTAACTGTGTACATGTGTGTATGCGTGTGTGTGTGTGTGTGTGTGAAATGTGTGTGTGAGTGTTTGCACGGACAGCAATGTGAGGTCCTTCATGTTCCTATGAAGTCAGACATTCCTAATCTTTGGTCTCCAGGCTGTCATCTGCTGTGAGTGTTATTGAAGGTATTATACTGTCAAGATGGCACTACTACCCGCTACTACTAACAGCACAAGCTTACTGTGCTTAATTAAGGACTCAGTACAAAAATACCTCCAGGCAAGTACCAAATCCCACTGTACATGAAGTTTTGTAATCATTGAGAAGTTTAGACTTAATGTCTGATGGGACATTTACTTGTCCCCGTGCTGTCGCTAATACTTACTGTATGCACTTTTGTACATTGCTTTGGATAAAAGCAGCTGCTAAATAAATAAATGTAAATGTACTTTGCCTGCCTTCAATTTCACTTTATTTATTGGCATGAAAACAGTCTTTGAGTATTCAAGGTGCAGCAGTGTTATAAGCGTTACAGTGTTACAGTCTCAAGCATATAGCTACGACCAATAATTTACAATGATAAGGAGCAATGACATAACATATTGAACGAAGTTACTGCAGCACAAGGCAACCTATCAAAAGTCTCTCTCGCTCTCTTTTTCACACTCTCTCTCCCGTGACGGCGCTGCTGTTGTTTGCAGAGTGGGAATCCCCTGGGAAAGGTAAGGGTATGAAGCGATTTTAATCTGAGCATTCAGTAGGGTCTAACGGTCGGAAAACTGGCTCCGCTCTCCAACTGAAAAAAAAAAGGCGCCCAAAAGAGAAAGCTTGTTTTCACGAGGGAGAAAGCAAACACACACACTCTTAAAACGTCATAATCAACATAAAGTTCTCCACTCCTGCTTTCCCCTTGCGTAGAAGACAGTGATGAATTGGGAGGCAGGATCCCGAATGTTTGCCTTCGGGAGGAAATTGCTGCTTGGGGTGGAAATTTTGAAGTCCCCTCCTCAAGCAGACCGCAGGCCCGGTGCGCTGTTTTCCCTCTCTGCACGAAACTCAGGGGCTGTCCTGCCCTTGGCCACCGGCGGGCGAGGCAGCGCGGGCCCAGGAAGCCGCGCCTGACCTGCCCCGTCGCCACATCACGGAGGCGCTTCTCTTGGTGTGGTGGATCGGGAGGTGCCTGCGGCCGGGGGTTCCATTCCGAAAAACACTGGACTAACTTGGGGGGGGGGGGTTTGTTTTCTGGTGGAGCAGCTTTTTCATTTTCTTTCAGAAAGATGAATGAATGAAAAAAAAAAAAAAAACGGTCAGGGGCACGAGTGCTTTGGCTCCAGCCAACAGAGGCGATGCCAGAGGAGGGACAACACAACTGCTGAACAGGGTTAACCGTGAACCTGGAGGCCAGCAGAGTGTACTTATTGGAGGACACAAAACTACATGTTTCATCAGTTTTGTTTTGTAATTTTTTTATCCTGCTAAGGCAAGAACGCCACCTTGGCCCACGTGTAAAAATGATGATCTATACTCTTCATTTCAATTGCTGATTGAATGTGCGATCAGTTTACTATTGAGATCAAACAAATGTAATTTATCCAAGTGACCCAAAACTGATGTTACTCAAACTTGGGGATAACATGTCATTACAGTCAGATTGAAAAATAAATGTCATTTAGATTCAAGCAGAAATGTTTCCTTTAAGTACAGAAGCACTCAACTCTAACCTTACTTGCTCACTAACATATTTGGCTGTTGATTCTTCGCCCTTCCCCTCATTCACAAAATATCATTGGAGGTTGGAGATTGCCTGGTTTGATGGGGTTTTAGGGTGGTTGGGTTGGGTTGGGGGTTACAGGGATGTTTACTTAAGACAAGTAAAATGGAAATAAAAGTGTGTCAGCCAGGTACGAGAGAGGAGAAGAATAATAAGTCAGAGGCACAGCCTGTGCTAAGCCGGGAGAGACAGATGAAAGCCAGCCGTGACCCAGAAGGCCAGTCTTCAAAGGCGGCTAACACATGGGTTTTGTTTGGGGCCAAGGTCAGGCGCGCCGAAGGCCGAACCCCCCCGATTGTGCAGGTACAGATGGTACAGGCGGGACAGGACCGGCGCAAGGTGTGCCGGGATGTGCTTTCATGTCAGCGGGAAACGCTTGACCTTTGACCCCCCCCCCCCCCCCACGACCTCAGATCCCTGGCTGTTGACACCCCCCTCCTGGAGCACGCCGTAAAGATTAGAACCCTTCTGGTGATGAAGGAGAGAAACTAGCCGTCACCACCCTTTCAGTGCTCTCTCCCCCCACCCCCCGCCCCAACCCCCCCTTTATATCCCTCCCTCCCTCATTCACTGGCTCTCTTTTTCATCAGGTCAGTACGTTTGTGTTTTTTTCCGATCACATTGTTCTAATTTCTTCCCACAATTTGTTCATCCCACAATTTGCACTGTTGACCTTTGACAGAAATTTAAATTAATGATATCTGTGTGCTTGCATTGTGAGGAAAAAATGATGTAAAATATGTTAAAACGATGTAAAATATATAAAACGCTACCATGATGCATGCCTGTTTTATGCTAAAATACTGCATATCACACACTGATTCTGTCATGATGCTTCTGTGCTTTGGAAATAATCCTGCTCCCCCTTCATTCCCTACCTGGCCGTCAGCGATGGTAGGGCTGAAATCAGGTCCAACCAGATCCACACTGCCAGTAGGAGATCCAACGGAGGGCCAGTGGATATAAATATGTTTTTAACATATATCACCAGATGAACCTTGGAAATGGGTCTGGGCAAGAATAAGAATATCTGCCTGTCGAGAAGATGGGCGATGCTTCTCTCATAAATGAGTAAAAACAAAAGGTTAAAGGAAAGCAATAACTTATTTTTAAAATCCATACAACAAAACAGAGAAACCAGCCTACACAAGCCAGCAGCAGGGACAAAGTGAGTCTTTCTCTTGCTCTGCAGCCACGCCTGTATTTAATCAGGCCTCAATCAGCAAGGCGTGGCTCGTTATCCAATAAGCTGGTTCCCCACACAAACTAACACAAGTGCACACAATTAACAAGTGATTGCCACAATTAACAATTGACATTTAGGCTAAGGAAGAGGTGGTGAAGGCTCTCCTTCACACTGCCCAAATAAAAAAAAAAAACAGAAAACAGTTACCTGCACATGAAGGTGCGACAAAGTTCCAGATCACCTGACAGTGTTGCCTTGGAAACAGAGCCCTTCAGGGTCAGTGTTTCAGCTGCTGTAGTGAAGACAGGGGAAAGCAAAGCTCCACCCCCTGACCCCCCCCACCCACTTCCCTGGGTGCCTGGTGCTACTGATAAGAGCTGCTGGTATTTTATGCGCCTAAGAGCAGATCTGAGAACAGTTTCCCCACCTTCCAACCCTAAACCCAACTATTCAAGGGAAAAATGCTGAGTCTGACCCAGGATCAGCTGCCATGGGCCTCTGGCTTCAGAACCCTGATAAGACGGACTTAGGCACACCCTTGGAGAGGCCAGCCATCGCTTCGCTCTCTCTCTCTGACACTGGCACTGCCACCGATGACTGCCCTGGTCTGAGACAGACGCAAGACGCCAGACACCGCGCCAGATGCCGCGCTCCAAAAAGAAGGCGGTTCGGAACCGAGGCAGGCCGCGGCAGTCCGAAGAGTCTCCAGGAACCCCCCACGGAAGGTCTGCGGAGCCCGAGACCAAGACAGAGCCCAGCCAGGCTCCCGAACCCAGCCGCTTCCTGCCGTTCTCCAGCAGAGGCCACAGGCTCGGAACTCTGGGAGCCAACGAGAGAGCGGGAGCCACCCCCCAAAGCTGCAGCTCACCGTCAACGTCCTCCGCCGGCCTCCGGCGCCCTCCCCAGGCCAAAAGGCCCAAAACCAGCGGTGACATCGAGGTGAGACCCCGAGAGGGGGGGGGGTGGGCAGCAAAAAGGAGGGAGGGAGAGAGGGGTGGGTGACTCAACACTCTCCGC